>NC_056737.1:1832184873-1832482373 GCF_019279795.1 Protopterus annectens
GTGCAATCAGTAACAATCATTCAGAACTATGTGATAACTGACAGTGGTTTAAAATGCAATTCACTGTCTTTTGCTTATTGTCTAACTTCTATTGTTTGACATCTTAGGATATGATTCAAAATGTTATTGCTATTTATTTTTAGACATGAAGAAGTAGCCTGGACAGTAGTTAGACTTTTCCCACACCATCACAAAAGACCTCAAGACTCTTAAGTTCTTTCAAGCAGTGTTTCATGATATGGGCTTGAAAATGAACAGTCCATCAGTTTCAACTCGCATAGAAATGCTTGCAAGTGAATCCAGACTGCCCCTGTACCACACATCATTCCCTCAAACCCATCTAAACCACTGAAAAAAAACACAAACCATTTCAGAGTATTTTAACCACTAAAAAGCTATTGTATTTAAACAAATAACATTTAATGATCGAGTAAGCGCAATTTGTATGAGATGTTTAATACAAAGCTTGCATTAAAAGAATGACAGTTATGTGTGATCCAGGTTCAACTTGTAAAAGTGTGAATGTTTCTGTACTTATTTGATATTATTCCAATAGTAACTTTTATAGATGTAAAAAAGCTATATTTTTTATACTTTGTGTATAGCATAGCATGTCTTTCCTGGGTGCTATTGAATGTAAAGTATGCTATCAGTACCAGACTACTGGACCATTTTAAGAACCCATAATGCAACTTACCATGCCTCTTTAGTGTCATTTGGTGCATCTTGTATTATATTTAATAGCACATAACTCATCTATGCCAACATATCAGAAAGTGAGCCAACTAACATACGTTTTATCGTAATAATGATTAACTTTTAATAAAATTAATAGTTTAACCTTGTAAACTTTAAATGAAAATAAGTAGCTTTAATTTCATATATAGCTAAAAGAATCAAAGTCTAATATTTTAAAAAGGGAACTAGTAACCATTTGAAGTAGGGAAAGAAAGAAAGAAATGATTTACTGTGTTGTTGTTGTGTCTTTCGGCTTTTCCCGGTTAGGGGTCGCCACAGCGGAACTCCGGTCTGCTAATGATTGGTAGTTGATTTTTACGTGCCGAGTTACCAGCCCTGACGCACAACCTTCAACGAAGGTACGCCAATTCACGCATGTCTCCACGCAGAACATGCTCTAGCTGAGAATCGAACCGGACAGCATCTTACTGTGAGGCGATAATGCTACCGCAGCACCACAATGATTTACTTTGTAAAAAGTAATATTCAGCACCTGTTCATAAGTATTCAGGCACTACTTTAAATTAATAAGAATTCATAACCCCTGAAATACACCGATTTTCTTTTCTCTTTCAGTGTTTTAACTGTTTTATCTTTTATTAACCAACCATCTGATATTGCATTTCTCTTCAAAGAAGTTGATAGATGCCAGTCCATTTCGTTTTTTTTTTCTAGGATTTTATTTTTCTGTATAAAGTCCATTGCATTTTCCAAGGTGTTAAAAATCTTCTTTCCTTCTGGAAGATGAATCCTTATTTTGCTGGAAACGAGATTTGTGCTTTCATATTGTTTTTCTTTAAGCTTTTAACAAGTGGTGTACATGCTTTTCTTTTTGACATCACTAATGTTGAATAGTGATTGTCAAATCTTATAGTATTTTACTGTTTTCTTTAATTTTAACTAGATAATTAGTTCATGCATCTTTAAAGACAAAATCCTTATCTTGACTTGAGAAAAATCTTAAGATTGCTGACCTTGGTGAAAGTGTTTTTTTTTTTTTAAGATGAGTTTGAAAGTGATCTCTGTCCCCTCCCAATGCCAAAGGAAAAAGTTTCAGGCAGGTTCAAAGTTTTAGGCAGCCAGGTATTAAGGAATTGAATTATACTGTCTCCCTGTTCTTTTTCAAGAAGCCTGTAAATCCTGATGTTATCCCTTCTAGATCTTTTCTCTAAGTCTTCTGTTTTTTCTTGGAATAAGTTGTTTTGTTTTAGAAGATGTTCAGTGTTGTTCTTATTTTCAAATAATCAACCTTCAAAATCGGATATAGCTTGTTCTGTGCTTGAGATTTGTGATTGTTGTTTAAGTGATTCACTCAGCACTTCAGCTTGCTCTTTTAAATTTCTCTTTAAAATTGTCCATTTTGATTTCTAATTTATCTGTCTTTACAGATAACTCATTGATGTTACTTACATACCGCCCAACCTGGGAACATCAAAAATCTGGACAAAGGCCCATGAAAAGTAGGTACAACAAGTCAAAAATCAGGATGCTAATTAACATAAAAGTTGCATACATAATCTTGCAACCTCACCCTCTCAGTGGAATTGTGGGATACCAACTTGAAGGTTGCATTTGAATTTCAGACTTCATATCCCTCAGAAAATACATAAAAATGCAAAACCTGGTATTCTAGCAACTGCCTGAGTTTGCAGGAGGAATATTTAAAATCTGTCCATATTTTTGGGCCTTTGTCCCACCATTATTTTTTTGCTTTGTCCAGATTTCTTGCTCTGAGAGATTGAGCTGTATGATATACACACGCGCACACACACACACTCATTTTAAACACACACACACACACACATACATATATATATATATATATATATATATATATATATATATATATATATATATATAAACACCAAAATATTCCAGCACTCGGGACACAAAAATTTGCAAATGAAATTTATTCCCGGCTCAGTCTGCAGCACAGACCAGTTTCACACAAAGGCGTCATCAGTGTGTGTGTCTTAATCAGCAGTAAGCCTCAATTTATGTAGCAGCATTAAATAAACATTTGAAGAGACATGTACATCATACCCTTGCAAACAATTTAACAGGTTTGCTAAATACGTAACCTGCTTACATATAAACCTAGTATGTATATGCAAATGTCTCCCCCACATTGTACCAATTATATTACCAAATCATTACTAAAAATTTCAAAATTACAAAATTCCCAAAAACAACCCCACAATAGTGAAAGCTTATCTACTATACATCATATAATAATATGTAATGCAGGAAGATATAATATGTAAGGCTATGCTTTGCTTCATAGTACAAGAAGTCTGTCCATTATAAAAAGTTCGACATTGGCATATTGCCATATATATCACCCATGTGCTAGTACCTTTAATTAAATACTTAATATCATAAACTTTCCTAGTGTTCACTGACGTGAAAGACTGTGTTTTAGATATTAACTTGCAATATTTACAATGACCACAGTATGTACTTCCTACTAAGGTCGGTGGTGCTCCCCCAATGGGTATTGACCCTTCTTGAATGAAGGAAAATATTGTCCCAAAGATTTACCTTTATGTTAACCAAAATTAAATTTTTCATTAAGTATACTTGAAAAGAATGGATCTGAATATAGCACATGCCAAAATTTCAAAATAGTTTCTTTGATCTTAAAGGTATTACTACCATACGTAGTTGTAAATCTCAATACTCCTAACTTGGGCTGTCTCAACTTTTGGGCATCTCTTAACAAACTGGTCCTACTATTAGTCTTGGACTGGTTTATATGCCCTATCCAGCACTGACTTAGTATAATCCCTGGCCAAAAACCGTGCTTTCAAATCCAAAGCCTGTTCTTCATATTCGGTATCAACCGAACATATTCGCCTAACCCTCTGAAGTTGGGCTATAGGTATATTATTGATGGTGTGGCCAGGGTGACAGCTGTGGGAATGCAAAAAAGAATTCTTGGAATAAGGCTTCCTATATAGATTGGTAATAATAGTATCATCTATAGCCTTAGTTACATTCACATCCAAGAAATCAATGGTAAACAAATCCAATTTCCTAGTAAACTTGATGCCATATTTATTATTTAAATATTGCATAAACCCATGCCATTCAGCTACGTCTCCCTGCCACACCACCCAACAATCATCAGGGTATCTGCGCCACATAATAAGCTGAGATGTAAAATTATGAGTTGAAGTATAAATATACTGGGCTTCAAAATACCTCATAAAAAGGTCAGCATAAATGGGGGCAAACGTTGCCCCCATCGCTGTACCTTTCATCTGCAGATACCATTGATTGTTGAACATAAATGCGTTGTGTTCCAACACCAATTGCAATAAGGACAACAAAATATCCATCTCTGGTTCCTTAAAAATATCCGACTGCTGCATCCAATAATGAACAGCCCTCATGCCCCCTTGATGGGGGATACTTGTGTATAAAGACTGGACATCCAGTGTCCCTAGATGTGCTGTATTCGGAACCTGTAGGTTGTCCATTAGTTGCAAAAATTGCTTGGTGTCTCGTATCCTAGCCATTACCAAGGGAAGGAGAGATTTCAATTTAAATTCAAGATACTCAGACAGAGGTTCAATCAGTGATCCCATATGGGCCTACCTGGGGGATCTTGTAAAGTTTTGTGAATTTTCAGAACCAGGTAAAAATATTGAAAAATTGGTGAATCCACTGTTAACTGTGATACCAGTGAAGCAGCTATAACACCATGTTCTTTAGCCCTTGTCAAAAATTCATCTATCTCATGCTTAAACTCTACAGTGGGATCTAGGGGTTAAGAACAATACGAAATAGAATCAGACACCTGTCTATATGCTTCTTGCTCATACTTTATTTTATCCCAAATAACTATATCTGCACCTGTTATAACTATATTCTGCTTGTTCATTAAAGAATTCAAAGCTCTTCTTTCCTCAAAAGTGAGGTTATTTGAAAAAGGGCGAAAAATTTGGGCCTGGTTCACCAGTAAATCATGCACAATTAGTTGTTCAAATGTTTTAACTGTACTATAGTATGGAGGTTGGAACCCCGACTTCCTAAAATGAAATGAATCACCTTCAATTTCTCTATGAGCAAAAAAATATTTAAGAATCAAAGTTCTTCAAAAACTTTTAACATCCTTTATTGCATCAAAATGTGACACATAGAATGATGGTGCATATCCCAGCCCTTTATTTAACGCACTGAGTTTACTGTCAGTAAACATATACTGAGTAAGGTTAATTACTAGCTGATTTACATCATTAACATCATTGGTAACTTCTCCTGGTGCAACCATGTCTGCTAAACCTGCAGACTAGCCCGAAATACTGCTCCATTTGTTCATTTTCGATGTTTCTGACCTCCCCTTGCAAAGGGGCTCTTTGTCTTTTAGGAACAGGTGATGCTAGCCCACCCAAGTCCCCAGTCTCTGTTTCTGTATCAGTATTGGAGAAACTTTAAGAAATCTCAGAGGCACTAGACGTATTGTTAGTTTTGCGAAGTATAGACCTGACTCTTTTCCTCTTAGGTCTATTCAATTCTTTTGTATCAGAAAAACGTACCCCCCCCCGTTTCTGTTTCTTCCACGAGAATACAGTGTCATTTTTAAAGTCATTCACATCCCCTCTGATATTTTCTCATCTTGCGCCCTTGTAACTCTTTATCATATTTATCTGTTTCAACCAAAAATTGAGCATATAGTTCCTCATATTGGGCTGTACCAGCAAAAGTAATGGTACATTTGTGGCATGCTTCTAACTTAGAAAAAAGATTAGGCAACTGCTTTTCATAATGTTCAACCAGCAATTGTATAAACATACTAGATGCTGTTAATTGAACTGCTCGCCATTTTTTCATGAATTCAACATCCTTAGTGCCCAACCCAGGTTCTACATAAACCCTTAATCCACGTGGCGCAATTTTAGCCTGTAGATAAGCCTTAAGTAGCTTAACATGCCAAACCAACGAACGTACCTTTTTAGAAATGTCCGTAAGCTGTTTGAATTGTCTAACACTAGCCAAATTAGTCCCAGTAGTAATTTTTTTAGTAAAACATGAACCTAAATATAATTGGTACAATGTGGAGGGGACATTTGCATATACATACTAGGTTTATATGTAAGCAGGTTACATATTTAGTAAACCTGTTAAATTGTTTGCAAGGGTATGATGTGCATGTCTCTTTAAATGTTTCTTTAATGTTACATAAACTGAGGCTTACTGCTGATTAAGACACTCACTGATGACACCTTTGTGCAAAACCGGTCTGTGCTGCAGACTGTGCCTGGAGTAAATTTCTTCATTTGCAAACGGGCTGTTTTTGTGTCCAGAGTGCTGGAATATTTTGGTGTTTTTCATACTTTTGGCTTTATGAGCACCAGATGATATTGTATCGTGCACTGGAGTGGTTTGGTAATATCTACACACAGTTTCAGGGATGGAAGCATTTTCCTTATAATGTAGGAGGTTGGAAGGGCTTTCCTCACTGCAAAATCATTTGTTTTGAGGTGTTTGATTTGGTTTCATGTTGAACGTATGTTCTGAGGTTGTGCAACTGAGTTACACTGCTGTTAAAAGCTGTATAAGCATTTGGAACAGAAAACTACACTATTTGCAGTGCTTGACAATTTCAAAATGATGTAGGTCTTTTACTAAGTATTTTACAAAAAGAAGACATTAAAATAATTCCAGGATTCCATATTCATTGCATACGAAAAAAACACACTACCGTTAGTCATTGAGATTTAGTATTCAGCATTACATTAGCTCTGAGCTTATGGAAAAATGAACCAAGCTGTTATGTAAACTGCAGTTGTACATGTGTATGGCACTTGAAGAGCATACATGGTGCACTCGGGTGTTTTTTTCACAGTACTGTACATGAAGAAGAAAAAGTAGTGAGGAGGTAATAAAGTATTAGATGTGGTGCAAAGATGACATTACAGACCCTAACCCTAATTACATTACGAAAACAATGAACTAGTGCACAGGAATTTACTTGACTGGATTCAAAACAAAGTGGAAGAATGTAGTCAATGACTCCATCATCAACCAGGGAAACATAGGGTGGTCTTGGCAACTATGGCTCCTAAATGTGTAACCCTGATTCCTTAGCAAAACATGTACTGTACTTAACCCGAATAAATAAATAAAACGTACACCTTGAAAGCTGCAGTCCATGTTATTATCTGTACATGATATTTTTTTTTAACCACATTGAAACCCAAACTAGAATTTCACATGTACAGTGTACTGTACACTACTTTAAATACCCCACCCTTCACTATTAGGCGCAATAAGACGTGGCAGCCAGCTAACATGAACTCACCATGAGCTCGTCCTTCTCGGTCCTGTGATCCCTTATTCTCTTCAGTCCAACAGCCAAGTCGTTGACACAGATACCACCAACCACCATCCTTGTTCACATCCAAAACTTGGAAAAGGATTTGAAGATGACTATCCTGGTTGGGACCACCACAGATCAACCCCCTCCCCCCACAAGGTTCACAGTCAGGCTCTCAGTTCCCGGGGTCCAAGACAGGATTAAGGCTAACACTAAGACCTGTATCATACTGGCAGAACATGCTGCTCAGCAGGGGCGACACCAGGTTGCACATGATGGATCACGCTAATGCTACTCCTGGTCATGTGACTGATGGTACTGACTCTCAACAAGCTGCTAGACGCAAGGCACCATTGACATGTTTACATCAACAAGGTCCAACCACACCACCACAGATATTTTTCTCCTTTGCTTGCTTTAATTCAGTTTTCCTAAGCTAGGACAAAGCCACAAAAATAGGGACACATTTTAAATATTGCTCTTATAAACTTAGAATTTTGCTAGAATAAAAGGTCTTGTGTTACTATGCATTTTCTGAAGGTTGTGACATCTAAAACTCAAATGCCTGTTTTTTAGGGAAATCACTCCTCACTAATTTGCCATAAAAAATCCAGAAAACCACAGATTTTATGAGGAACAGACAAAAAAGAAGGAAGCAAAAATCTGAACATTCTGCAAAAGTCTGGACAATTGAGAGAGTTATGATGATCGGAGTGTGTTATCCTGTGAAGAGACTTGGGGGGAAAAAAGCCATTTTAAATGTGTATCTCTTTTCCCTTTGTATACGTATATATAAAACCGTGGAGGGGGAGCGAGGCATATATTGTTCAGCTTTGTGTTCTCCTTCTGACACAGGTACTCACACTGAAGAGTCCAGGTCAAAAAAGACATAATTTAGTATGTGAAAACTGTCTTCATTCATGAGGAAGATCTACAAAATGTTGAAGGGTTGGCGGTATCTCACTACTTGCCTAACAGGAAGCTGAAACTGAAGAGCAGGATGGGCTGGAGATGGCTTCTAGGCATAGTGAAGTCTTGTCTGCTCTAACTCAAGATCGCTACTATTGTGACCCTGATCAGGGCAAACGGTTTAAAATTAATGAACAGACAAGTGCCTGTGTCTAAGTACATGTTAGGTACACACTGACCCATGCTGAATTTAAAATTTCTATATTCCTTTACTAAGAGCTACAAGCAGCATAACTGTAAGCTTATGTCTTAGCATGTGCAAACGCATAATATTTAAGACTTTTGTTTTGACACTACTGAAACATTGGGACCTTTCTGTGGATGAAGAGAATCTGTGGACCAGTCCAGGAGCTTTAACAATTACCCAGTGTCAAATGGAAAAAAACAGAAATAATAATGATATAATCAGACATTCATATTTTGTTGGACTGAACCAATATCCACATCATCCATTTTCCTGATCTGACTATAAAATATTACTGGAGAAATGTGGTAGCTTGTCTTTCGTGTTAACACTCATACTATATTCAAAGACAACACGCATCACACAAGTACCAGTACGGTTTTGCTGTTAGTTTCTCATAGAGTAAAATGGTGTTATTCTTCAACACTTTTTTTTAACCATTTCCTAATATTTAAAATGCATTCACATTTGATTGTTTGTCCAGTAGTAGACTAAACCATTTGGATAATTTTTCAGTAGTGCCAAGACTTGCGACACAGTCTGATGTTGCGTGATGACATCAATGAGCACATGGAAGGCACAAATAAATACAAAAAATGAAATTGAGATTTAAAGGGGTCACTTGGGAATTCGTGGCACCCTATTATTTTGAGCTCCAAAATGGTATTTTCAAGGAATTTGGTACATTTGAGAGGTATGGTTACTTAGTATAGCCTGTATGTCTTTTTTCATCATTCTGTCCTGTACACTAGGCTTAGATTGCCTCATTTTGAGACAATTAATTGTTTATAGTTTTCTTGACAAGAAAAAGCAATTATTTTTTATTTTATTTTTTATTTTATTTTTTTTTTGCATTTGTTTTGTTTGGATAGTCCGACTGGACACACACATATCCGTTTCAGCAGAGGCCCGGGGAAAAAAGCAAATAATATAGCATATGATATGATATATATATATGATAATATAATATATAATATATATTTACATGCAGTTACAAATACAATAAATACATATACACTACTAACACTTGTAGAGAAGATAGAAGATAAATCGAGAGAAAAGACAGGAACAGGATTGCAATTTCAATAATATGTATTCAAACATATGTACATTAACAGAGATAGAGAAGAGTCTTGAGATTATAAGGGTTATAGGTGGCAGGTAGCAAGCTTTGTGGTTTACAGATGAGGAAGGGGTAAAGGTTTAGGACTGGGGAGGTTACTTAGTCTAGTTTTGAATTAAGAAAGTGGTGGGTGGGACCTTTCTTGGGGGGTGAATGGATCTTGAAAGAATGGAGGGGGAGTGGGAGTTAGGAGAGAGGGTGTGGAGAGTTCCAAAGAGTTTACTGTGTGTTATGGTCCAAAGAGAGTCCCCTGATTTAAGCGTCTGATCCAAGGATCTGTAATGATGATCTAAGTGAGTTTTGTGTCTCTGGTAGGGGGTAGTCCTTGGTTGAGAGTGTCTCTGTATGTTTGGTTGAGTTGTAAGTAACATAGTTAATTGCTCATGGGTTACAGTAGGTAGGGTTCTAGCCAGTAGCAGTTCTGTCTTAAGATACAATGATGGGTTTTGCTAAGTAAAGCCAGTTACAAATCTGGCAACATGATTATAGTTACATGAGTTTGGATAGTTCCGATTTGTTCGGGTTTGTAAGTATTAAGAGTAGAGGGTGGGGTGGGAGGTGGTAGGGGAGGAGTAAGGCACACCTGCCCGGTGGGGTCAGGCTTTTTTTTATTCTATGAAAGGAGTTTTTATTATTCTATAGAGGGAAGTTTGGTTTGTTGTAGACAGTAAATCCCCAATTGATAGTTGTCAATAGTCTTGAGTAGTTTAGTAGCTTAGTGACCTAGTAGTACTAGCCATGGTTGTATTTATGTTATGGAGAGGTTGTTGGATTTGTATTTGAAAGGGGAGGTTGGCGCTTTTGGGTGGGATGAAAAGTTGGGCTTCAAATTGTTTATTTTTTAGTTTAGAGTTTAAACAATCTTGAATTTTTGGAGAAGTTTGGAAAGTAACAATGTTGAGGGGCATATTAAAAGTAAGTCAAGAATGTATCTATTAGAGGAATAATAAATGGATTCTGGAATGACTTTCTCTATCGTTAATAACAGATGGAAATAGGAGAGAGAGTCTAATAGGAGGAGAGAAGGGTACTCAATAGTGTTAGGTAAGCAGTCTGAGAGCATGAGCAGAGTCAGCACAGCTTGCTGTCTAGGAGGCTTGTTTGCAAGAAGTCAAGGGTTGTTAGGTCTCAAAAGATGTTTAAGAATTTGTGCAAAGAGTTTGTGGTTAACCATATCAAAGTTTTTGATAGGTCAAGAAATAGAAGAGAGATAAAAGAGGTATCATTAGTTTTAGCATGATAGATGAAAGTATTAGTAAGAGTCATTGGGAGTATTAGTGTTTGTGCCTTTTTGCATGTTGAGTGTTGAGAGTCAATTATGTTTTGGTTTGAAGGTTAGGTGCTGCATGTTTTGTTTGTTGTTTTCATTTTTGTGATTTTTAGCTAAATTGGAATATAATGGCTATAGGCCTTTTATTTGAAAGTGGATAATATGGGGCCTTATGGTGGATGAGAATAAGCATGGAAGATATCCATATGGAAGGAGTGGATTATGTGGAATGTTAGATTAATTAAGTAAGGAGATAGGTATTGGGTGATTCATGCAGCTTAATATAAATTTGGGGTAGGAGATGATAGGCAGTGGTAAGTTGTAATTTCTTTAGTATTTTGGTCTTAAGCAGTGGGGGATGCAGGTTGTAGGGAGTTAGGTGGCTTTGAATTGGGGTGGAGGTGTTGGGGGGTAGGTTGGGCGTTTTGTGGGGGCTTCTGGTGGAGGTTGTTGGCTGGTGTTGGGTGTTGGAGGAAAGTGGTTGGTAAGTGGGTTTTTTCTAATAGGGTTGCTGGTGGTGGTGCTTTTGGTGTGTTTGTTTTTCGAGAAGTTTATTTGAAGAAGTTTATTTATTTGGGGGTCCTTTTTTTAGTTGTTTGTAGTTTGTGCTTTTTGTTTCATTTCTTAGTTGTTGGAATCTATTCGTCTAGGGGGATGATTTGGTAAGCCATTTATTCCATGCTTTATTTTTTCTTTTTTTTTTTTTAATAGTGTCTTTAGATTACCATGGTGCTATTTGAGCTTTTTGTTTTGATTGGATTGCTTGGGGGCTGTAAAAAATATTTTTAGGAATGGTGTGGTTAAATGGAATTATCACCTCATCAAGTGGGAGATACTTAAGGACTGACCAGTTATAGGACTGACTCTCATTTCTCGAAACTAGTGGTCAAAGTGTTTGGTACTGTCTAAGTTTTCCCAGGGATATAGATCACAATGAGGTTAATACTTTTTTTTTTTATTTAGTTGTAGTTTTAGTGCTGTTAGCTCTACATTGGGCATTTTAGGTGGTTGAACAGGGTTAGGATAAACATTAAGTTTGTTTTAGGACAGCGCATGTAGGTTATGAATTTTTGTGTTTTGAGCTTCTAATATTCAGGTGACTTATAGAAGGGAATCTAGGTTGGAAATAGGATGATGTGTTGTTGGGGATCATTTCACTGGTGGTCAGTTACGGTGAATACGCCCGTCCTGTTGATTAATTTTTTTTTCTAAGATACTTTCGATTAGTCTCTTGTTTTATGTGTTTTTTTTTCAATTTACAGTTTGGGGGGATTTATAAATGGTTTGTATGGATGGTGGTACATAGTAGATGCTATTTTGATGATAGGATAGTGTATTGGGGTCCAATGGAATTGAAGCGTTATGTGGGGGATTGTGCATTTTGGATTTGGTAGATGAAACCTGAGTATGGTGATTTTAATAGGTTGGAGTATGATGCAATAATCACTGCTGAGCTGGGGTTCTTATTCTTAAAATGGGTATTGTTCTCGGGGAAGGGTTCCAAGAGTGGAGTAATAAGCTTGGTAATTGGCTATAAGGTATGGGTGTTTAGATTATTTATATAAGGGAGGGAGGTGGAGGTGATGAAGAAGCATGAGTGAGGTGAGGCGTTGAGAGATTAAATGAGTTTCACACTAGTTATTTTTTTAGTAAATCTTTCAGCAAATGTTCAGCTATAAATCCATTAAATTTTGTAACATTCTGTTTGAATTTTTTAGTAAAAATCTTGTCAGATGTTAACCTGAAGCAGAACTAAAAAAACAGTGCTGTTAACTCTCACCATCTTGGTCACTCCCCCTCACAACTCCAGTTATTTTTGTTGTAAAAGGGTTGCTTCTGTATTATCTGTGATAACTATAAGTTGACTGAATCCGTCTGGAAGCACTGAGATGTATCCTTTACCTAGAGTGAAAGAGCTGAGAAAAGCTGGACATGGAGAGTAGACTTAGCAGCTTGCTTATTGAGAAAGTATTATTTAGTAAAATCCCTTAAAGTGATTATTAATGCACATACAAAAATGTATCTGAGTATTCATACCATTATTAAGGAGTGACTTTTTCCTCAAAGTGATAAAAAATATACTTGAATGGTTGGCTTATTAGAAAAACTAAAAGTGATATTGTCAGTAACGTATGTAAGTGCTGCTTCAAAGACTGTGAGACTAGACAGAGTTAAATATGGTATTGGCAAGTCATACACTGAGCTCTTTTGGCTTTGTTGCACAGGGAAGAGTTATATCATTCTGCAGAAAAGGTGATGTCATTCACTAGGCATGTCCCACATGTGTGAATGAGCTTTATTTGTTTTGATTAGTTATGATAAAAATCGTTTGCTGAAGTAAAATACTGTGTTAGCTGGCTGTATAGTTTATCGCTTGTTTATTTCCATTTTTTTTTATTGGGAAAGTCTGACTGGACAAACAAGCCCCTTTTCAGTGGAAGCCCAAGGAGAGAAGCTTCATGAGAAATATCAACAGTAGTGCATATATACAGAATACTTGGGTAACATTTATCAGAATTACATACAAAGCTCAATGAAAACTATTGTAGTACTTATAGAACATACAGAGTGCTAAGGGAACATCAGCACTATTATATACAAAGTAACTATGAATAAAGGAGTTAATTATGAAATAGACACACATATTTTTGCAGCAATATCATCAGCATTGGGTGCAGTTAATAGTACATTGTCATAATTATATGCATCTTGTTATAAAAAGAGAAGACAGAAAAAAAGACAGAAAAAAAAGAGAAGAGAAGGTCACTGACACATATGTGTACATTTGTATATTGAGATAGTTTGAGAATAATTTAGCCTGGGGGATTACAGGGTAATAGCCAGGAGTAAAGTAGTTTTAATTTATATTTGGAAAAAATATGCATTGTTGAGAAGTGTGATTAGGACGGAGAATTGAGTTCCAAGATTTTGAGTTACAGTTGGAGTAAAGATCATTTCCTGTTTTGTTGAGCTTTGTGAATTGATAGGAGATGCTTGTCAGTAGTGCGCAAAGCTCTGTTGGTGGAGTGGGGTTGTAGTATACTGCTTAGGGTAGAGCGTCTTTCAGGGTGAAAGACTAATCTGCCTGTAAATAGAAGTTGAGAGCAGGTGTGGAGGTGAGGTAGCTCAAGCTAGTTTTAGGTGCCTAAGGGCAATTCAGTGATGTGTAGAGTGTGGGTTGTTGGAAGCAAATTTGGCTATTTTATTATATCATTGTTGTAATTTAGTTCTCACCGTGGGCTTGAGGTTGGTGAAAATTGGAGAGGCATACAGAAGTGAAGGCAACAGGAAGATGGATGATAATGTTATCTGGGTGCTTTCAGTCATTTATTGTTTGGCTCTATGCAGCAGATCTAACTTTTCATGTATTTTTGATTGATTGTTGGATGTGGAGGTTGAATGGCATGGAGTCATCTACTACAACAGTCAGTAATTTAGTATTTGATATCTATCTCTCACCCCCTAAGAGCCCATCTCTATACCGGAAGAATGCAAAGTTCCTGTTATCACGGCTGCACAGGTAAAAACCACACTCTCCAAAGCCAAGAACACAGTATCCATGGGACCAGACAACATCCCAGGCTGCGTTCTACACGAACTACAGAAGGAACTGGCACCCCACCTAAGTACCATGTTCAATCATAGCCTCACCTCAGGCTTTGTGCCTGCTGAATGGCGCACAGCAATGGTTATCCCACTCCACAAGTGGGGCGCCACCATGGACCCCGGGAACTACCGCCCCATTAGCCTGATGAACCTGGTCTGCAAGGCCATGGAATGTATCATCATGAAACTTATAAACAAAGAAATTGGTAATCTCCAAACTCTGGATCCCACTCAGTTCGGGTTTGTTAAAGGAAGATCATGTCTCCTAAACCTGATAGACTTCTTTGAAGCAGTCACCAAAGCCATAGACAAGGGTAAGGTGGTTCCCACAGCCTATCTAGATCTTGCCAAGGCTTTCGACACCATCCCCCACTCTGGAATTATAGATAAACTCACTAAACTAGGTATAAATCCCTATGTCACAAGATGGGTTGCCTACTGGCTCACTGACAGAACCCACACTGTGAAAGTAGCAGCCTCCAAATCCGACTTCAGACCAGTGACAAGTGGAGTACCACAGGGTTCAGTCCTGGGTCCTCTCCTGTTTGGTATCTACTTCTCTGAAGTACAGGCTAACACAGAAGGTCATTGGCTAATGAAGTTCGCAGATGACTGCAAACTAGGAGCCATAATTGAAACTCCTAACGATGTGGACATCCTACAAAAGGGCCTCACTGAGACAGATGCCTGGTGTTAAAGCCATGGCCTCAAGCTCAATGCCAAAAAGTGCATTGTCATCCCCTTTGATTAAAAACTCTGTACCCATGAACTACAACATAGGCGGTAGTATACTTAACACCGAAAGTGTGATAAGAGACCTTGGGACACAGGTGGACAGTAGTCTCTCCTTTGATAATCACATCGCCACAGTAGTCAGGAAATCCTTCTACGTGGCATACCTCATCACAAAATATTTCTCATCCAGAAAAAAGAGGTCATTGTTCCCCTCTACTCATCACTCATTAGACCCATTATAGAGGTCAATGCCCCTTTTGGTATGTACCTCACAAGACATCTACAACAACTGATAAGGCCGCAGAAATACCTCACAAAGAGGATTACCGGCCTCAAACAGATGCCCTACGCAGACTGTCTGTAAAAACTCCAGCATTACTGTGTCACATATCGCCTACTCAGAGGTGATCTCTGCCTAACATACAAAGCTATGCCAAACCCAGAGCTGTTGGACATGCTCCACTTAAAGAAATCCCAATCCCTCCGAGCTACATGCTCTAGGGACCTAAACCTTGTCACCACAATAAACAGAACATGCCGGAAGGATAGATTCCTGTCCCAGAGACTTCCCATACTCTGGAATAAACTACATATCTATATCAAACAAAGCTCCTCATTAGCACTCTTCAATAAAAACTTGATGATTGGATGGGAAATAGGAAATTCACCCCGGGATCACCTCTGTGGCTCTGCTCGACAGTGGCACAGGAAAATAATTTTTTTGGGTGACAAAAGCCAGGGAACCTTTTTGGCTGGGCTTGTATAGGCCCCAGAGCCGTTAGCCTAGTACCTACCTATGAACCTCAATATGTGTGCTATTTACAGAGGTGATTTGAAAGTTAGCTTTGCAATTGGGAGAATTAGGAATGAAAGGAGGAATTTTGTCTCTTTTGGATTTAGTATTTAGTTTGAATTTCCTAGACAGTTTTCTGTGAAGGAGTATGACTCTTGTATGAGCTGTTGGAGAAGAATGGGATGTTGGTCAGAGCAGATAAGAGTTGCATCTTCAGTGTATTGGACTAGTTTGGTGTGTTTTGAGTCAGTTTGTAAATTTGTGATAAATATATTAAACAGTAGTGGCTGTAGTGTGGAGCACTGGAGAAAATCATCAAGAGACTGGTACAAAGATAGAGATGTTAGGTTGCCATTTAACAGCTTGAATCTTTCAGATAGCTAGCTGAGGAATCAGAAGATAATGGCTTAGATAAGATCAAGGGAGGCTAGCTGATGGAGCAGTTTATTATAAGAGACCGTGCCAAAGGCTTTAAATGGGTCCAAGAATATGGCATATAGAATATTACCTGTATTGTGTTTGATTAGTGTTGTTGAAGTCTGTTAGTACAATAGTGGCATTGTGGTTTAGTCTAAAGTCATACTAAATAGATGAGAGGAGATTATTGGTAAGAATGTGGTTGAGGAGTTGAGAATGGATACAGTTGGAAAGATTACTTGAATTTTTCCCTTTGTGCAGGGGTAGGATGAATGATCCCCTCCATAGGGAGAGAATATAAGACTGTTGGATGAATCTGTTAATTAGTATTTAGATGAGGTAGGCAATGACATCCGCTGTGATTTTTTTTTCGGGTATTTGCTGTAGCTAGGGTGGTAGATTTTAGTTTTAGGAGGTGTTTTTTAATTATAGAAGTTGGGGCAGTGTTGATAGAGAAAATGTTATGGTTGCTAATGACTTGAAAGTTAAGCTGGCAAGGTTAGTGTGCATGTGATTTTATAGTGTCAGTGAAGTGGGACCAAAGTCATAAAGTAATATTGTCTGGATGCGTGTCTCTATGGTTAGGACTACTGTATTATACTTGAAAATTACCATTTTTTGATGGGGCTGTAGAAAATAACATACTTTATTTGAATATTGTTTTGTAAGCTAAAATAATGATTTATTTTATTGTTTTTGTTTAAATTTTAATGTTAAGTTGTCAAACTCGCTTTCATTCTTGCTGGATGGGTTCGGAGCCGATCCTCGGCTCCGACTCGGCACTTGCTAAGCTCGAGAGCTAATTTTATCAGCTCGAGGCAACCCTATATCCCATGATGCAAGGCGTGACTACCCCAGATCTCGTTTGCCGCTTCGCGAAGAGGTCTCCTTTTACCAGCTCAGATAAAGTCTTAGTAGTATTATACTAAAGTCAGTCAGAAAATTTTTCATTTTTCATATTTCTTTCCCTTAATAGTTATAGTTAACTAATACCTACCTATCTTACCCTATATACCCTTTCTCCTTGTATAGGGATAGTTTTTTTTTTTTTTCCCACCCTCAGGCCTTAAGCCTCCCTTCCATTATTTTTCTGTCAGGAAGTGTGGGTGTGTTATTCTATTTTTTCCCTTTTTAAACTAACTGTGTGACTGGTGTGTGTGTGTGTGTGTGTTTTTTGGGTGGGCATACCATGTCCAAAGAAGTAAAGGTCTCAGGCTTCAAGAAGTGTGACTCGTGCTGTCAGAAAATGTCTCTGACAGACGGTCACACTTCTTGTGTGTACTGCCTGGGGCCTCTACACCTGCAGGACTCCTGTGCTATTTGTCACTCCTTCAGCCAGAGAGTCCTGCAGGAATGTAGGAACAAATTAATCCTACGTGGCTTGTTGAAGCCAGAGGGCTCCCCGACCAAGACTGGGTCGGGAAAGCCCTCTAAGCCACCTAAAGCCCAGGCTGTGGTTCCTAAGCCTTCGGCTGTGGCTCCGGCTCCTTCGGAGTCGAGATCGGCTCCGGCTGGAGCCGATCTTTCTATCTCTGAGGAGGTGCTATCGGTGCCGGCTGGCTCCGATACCCTTGCACCGATGTCGATGTCGGCTCCGGCCGGAGCCGACGTATCTTTGACCAGGACTGGTGCCGATAAGCTGTCTGCTCCAACTGGAACCGAAGGGTCTTCGGCTCTGATGGCTCCTTCCAAGAAGAGATCTCGGTCCCCTTCCCTGGAGTCGATTCACTCGGCTCCGGGATCTCCTCTGCTTTCGGAGCGGAGTCATCGGAGCCGATCTTCAAGGTCTTCCAGGCTGTCAGACCATGACTTGGAGAGGGTGGTAAGTAGACTGCTGAAATCACAGGCACTGGCCCAGATGCTCCATAGCCCGTCTCAGCAGATGACCGCTATCCCTCATCCCCCTGAAATTCCTCCTCCGACTCTCCTTCAGAGATCGGAGCCGGAGCTTCTCGGAACGTTGACCGTGGGTGCACTGGAGTCGATACCTCCCCTGTCGGCTCCGTTGTCTTCGACTCCGATCTCCTCCATGAGACCTTCCTTGGAGGGGATCCGGTCATCGGGTCTCCCTTGTCAGCTCTGAGGGGGCGAGTGGCATCGGACCCTTGTCCGACCCCGCTCTCTCTTTTGGAGCTTCGGCATTGGTGAGCTCGGCACTGACATTGGCCTCGGAGCCTTCTCTTTCGGCGGGACCGGGGATTCCTGTTTCTTCAGAGCGGGAGTCTTCTGGCCTCCCTGGAGGGGGAGCCTTTGAGGTGATGAGGAGTGTTCTAGCCCCGGAGCTGAGTCAACAGTCAATTCCATTAGCTCCTCCCTCTTCGGTGCCTGTCGATGTCTCTTCCCATTCTCTTGCTCCTGGACCTAGAGATCCATCGCCCCAGGTTTCCCCATTGGGAAGAACTTCCTCTTCCAAGGTTTCTCCTGATCCTTCGGGAGAACCCCCGCGTAAGAGGACGTGCAAGAGGAAGCACACTGACTCCCCCGATTCTACGACATCAGATACCGACTTAGATGAGTCGGAGGGTTCCCCACAGTCCCCCTCTGAGGATGTCTCATTTTCAGACATCCTGGAACTCCTTAAGCAGAGGGGGAACTGGCCTTCCATTAACCCCTCCGAGGATGAGTCGGTATACCTGGAGGCTTTTGGATCTCGACCCTCCACCTCCTGGGTGTCTCCGCCTTCGACCGCTCATGGAAGTGGTGGCTCGAAGGCGTGGCCCGGATTCTGTGGAACCAGTCCCCAGGAGGCCTTCTAAATTCATCACGGCCCCCTCAGACAAACAGTTTCTCACCAAGGGTGTCCCTGTTGATGCCATGGTGGTGGCGGCTGCCACCAATAAGGAACTTGCCGATCCTTCTGTACCTGTCCATCCTCGTAACAAGGACTCTAGGACCATGGATAGGTACGGTAAGTGGATGTTTTCTTCAGCGACCTTCGCTATGCGCTCGCTGAACTATCTCTGTCACTTTACCCGGCTTCAGAGAGATATTCTCAAGGAACTAGGTGAGGTAGTTCAGGATCCGTCAGCTGCTGGGGCTCAAGAAAAGATTGCCTCACAGCTCGGAATCCTAAATTCTATAACTAACTCCTCCATGTGGCTCATTTCTTATGCAGCCGATGGGGCTAGTAGAGCCGCAGGCACAGGAGTGGCACTTAGACGTCAGTCCTGGATGCGGCTTTGTAATTTCGCAGACCCCTTTAAGGCGTCCTTCACTAATACTCCCTTCGATGGTTCGGTTTTGTTCGGACCTCAGGTGAAGGACACATTGACCAGGTGTGAGCAAGACGGCAA
This sequence comes from Protopterus annectens, assembly GCF_019279795.1. Lineage (NCBI taxonomy): Eukaryota > Metazoa > Chordata > Ceratodontiformes > Protopteridae > Protopterus > Protopterus annectens. The sequence continues at coordinate 1,832,204,324 of NC_056737.1, forward strand.
GACTCTCTCTGCCGTAGGAGTCCATTTCTCCACCCCTTCAAGACCCTATCCCAAAGGTCAGAAGGGAGGGAAAATGTGGTTCCGTAAATCTCAGGGAGTCACGCCGGACGCACGTGGTCAGTTTACCCCCAGAGGCAGAGGGGGTAATAACAATAGACGCCGCCCCAGGGGCAGAGGGGGTCCGCAGAACCAGGGTAACAGAGAGCATCTTTCTGATAAACCCTTCCAGCACCCCTGAGGTGTTGCCCGACTGTCCACCCTTGGAGGCAGTCGGGGGAAGATTGTCGCTGTACCCAACAGCCTGGCATTCCCTTTCTCAAGACAAATGGGTACAGTCAATCATATCCGAGGGTTACAATATCCCTTTTGTGAGATATCCTGTTCCTCATCAATCCCTCCCGAACGTTTCACCCGGTCTAAGGGAGTTGGCAAAACTGGAGGTATCAAAGCTCCTAGCAAAAAGAGCCATCCAACTAGTGCCAGCAGACCAAGTAGGATCCGGAATCTACTCAAGATTCTTTTTGGTTCCCAAAAAGACGGGAGATTGGAGACCAATTTTAGACCTCAGCAAACTAAACAAGTTTGTCAAAAAGGCAAGGTTCCGGATGGTCACGCTTCAGTCCATTCTACCCTTTTTGGGCAAGGACAACTGGATGTGCTCAATAGACCTTCAGGATGCGTACTATCATATACAAATTCACAGGCGCTCCAGAAGGTTTCTCCGCTTTCGGCTGGGGACCAGTCATTTTCATTTCAGAGCCCTGCCCTTTGGTCTCACTACAGCCCCCAGAGTGTTTACCAAATGTATGGCAGTGGTCACAGCTCACCTGAGACATCAAGGATTCCAGGTGTTTCCGTATCTAGACGACTGGCTCCTCTCTGCCACTATCAGGCATCAACTTCTCAAGGCCAGAGACTACACTCTTCACACATGCAACCAATTGGGGATTTCTATAAACTTCAAAAAATCTTCACTGTTGCCTTGCCAATCTATTACCTTTATAGGCGCAGACTTAGACACTGTCGGGATGTCAGCAAGACTCACAAACCAAAGAATTCTGGACATCCAAAAGTATGTTCGGATTATACTACTCAGCAAAAAGATCAGGGCCAGATTTGTCCTGAAGGTGCTAGGTCTTATGGCTGCAGCCATCGTACTGCTTCCTTTAGCTCGCTTCCACATGCGTCTTCTGCAGTGGATGTTGTTCACCCAGTGGTCCTTCCAGCAGCTGCCCATGCGCCACGAGATCTTCGTGACGCAATCGTGCAAGAGTCACCTAACCTGGTGGATGTCTTCTCCGCAACTCCATCAGGGCCGACTATTTTTTCCCCCAGTCCCGGTTGCCACAGTCACTTCGGATGCCTCTCTGATCGGGTGGGGGGGCATTATCAGGGCAGGATGGTCCATGGGACTTGGCAACCCATAGAATACCATCTGCACATAAATGTCCTAGAGATGAGAGCAGTGCTTTTAACGTTGCAAGCCCTCAGCAACTTTCTTCCTTTAGGGACTATTGCAGTTCAGACGGACAACATGTCCGTAGTCTGGTATATCAACAAACAGGGCGGGACCAGGTCCTATCCACTGTGTCGAGAAGCTCTCAGACTTTGGCAATGGGCAATCTCCTGTCATCGGTTTCTGATAGCAATGCATATCCCCGGGAAATCCAACCTCTTAGCGGACAGACTGAGCAGAGCTATTCTCATGCCACACGAGTGGTCTCTCAAACAATCAGTAGTGGACGAGATTTTTCAGAAGTGGGGTGTCCCTTCCTGCGACCTTTTTGCTACACCCCAAAACAGCAAATGCCCAGACGACTTCTCCCTCTTTCCACTACCAGGCCTTCCCCCCAGAGACGCTCTAACCCAGGATTGGCCCCAGGGACTTCTTTATGCCTTTCCTCCATTCCCGCTGATACCTCAAGTGATTCAGAAAGCTACTGTATTGAGAGCCAAGTTGATTCTCATTGCCCCTTACTGGCCTCGACAAATTTGGTTTCCGTCCCTACATCGTCATCTCTTGGTTCAGCCTTGGCATCTGGATCCAGTTCCAGATCTTCTGACCCACCATTCGGGTCATCTGCACCAGGCCATTCATTCTCTCAACCTCACTGCTTGGTTGCTCCACTTCCTTCCTTAGCCAGGCTCCCTATGATTTCTAATCCTGTGCGAGATATCATAGTAGCTTCTCTAAAGTCCTCTACCAGAAGGATTTATGCTAGCAAATGGCAGCGTTTTTCCTTCTGGGCAAAGTCTAGGGACATAGATCCCTTTACTGCTCCAGTGCAGTCAGTCTTGGACTTCCTAGCTGAGATTTTTCAGTTGGGTTCTTCTTCCTCTACGGTTAAGGTCCAGCTGGCAGCAATCTCAAATTTTCATGTTGGCTTAGCGGATCAAAACATATGTCTCACAAGCTTTGCAAAGCCTTTCTTAGAGGGATCTTTCTCCTGAAACCTCCAATCAAAGATCCCCCTCCGCAGTGGGACCTGAATTTAATGCTGGCATCCTTGATTCTACCCCCCTTTGAACCGGCTGCTACATGCTCATTAAAATTTCTTTCCTGGAAGACAATTATTCTGGTTGCTGTTACTTCAGCCAGGAGGGTGTCTGAACTTCAAGCTCTCTGTGTCCGTCCCCCATACTTGGTTTTCCACAAAGATAGAGTATCTTTAAGAACTAATCCATCTTTTTTGCCCAAGGTTGCTTCCCAGACGAATATTAACCAATCTATTGATTTGCCAGTTTTTTTCCCTAATTATTCTGACAAAGCGGAACAGAAACTTCACTGTTTGGATGTCCATCGCCAACTCAGATATTACTTGGACAGAACTAAACAATTCAGAAAATCTGATCAACTGTTTCTTTCTTATGCAGAAAACAGGAAGGGTCTTCCGGTCTCCAAGGTGACCTTATCCAAATGGCTGTCTTCTACCATTTCTCATGTTTATCTCCTTAGGGGCAAGCAACTGCCCTCGAAACCAAACGCACATTCTACCAGACGCCTATCCACTTCTACAGCTTTTCAGGATAGGCTACCTATTGACACCATTTGTGCGGCAGCCACTTGGGCCACACCTCACACCTTTGTCTCTCATTACAAATTGGACTTGGCCTCCAGAGACAGGGCTAGGTTTGGTTCCACAGTTCTCAAGAGTCTGTTCCATTGAGCCACCCAGGATAGAGGTGCTAGGGACGCGGTCCCATCCAGCAAGAATGAAGGCGAGTTTGACAACTTAACATTAAGAAGTTATGTACCTACCATAACGTTCCATGTTAGTTGTCTTCTCTCGCCTTCTTTCTTGCGTCCCTCCCTCCTTCCCCCTAGCCTGGACAGACATTGAAGTTGTACTCTTCTCTGGGTACGATCCATTTCTTCTATGGGCCCCAGTAGGAAGTGTCACTAGTATCTAGTGGTTACCTTTCTTGGTTTCTTTACACATTTAGTTCCTCTTCTTCCTTTCTGGGAAGAAGGTTTCTGGCAGGGTTTTTTCTATAGCTACCAAACGAGATCTGGGGTAGTCACGCCTTGCATCATGGGATATTGGGTTGCCTCGAGCTGGTAAAATTAGCTCTCGAGCTTAGCAAGTGCCGAGGATCGGCTCCGAACCCATCCAGCAAGAAAGAAGGCGAGAGAAGACAACTAACATGGAACGTTATGGTAGGTACATAACTTCTTATTTTTTATTTTGTCTTGATTGTGAAGGTGTCTGAAGTTTTGGAGATGTTCCAGCTTTTTATAACTTGCAGTGGTTTCCATTCCTTATCCCTATCTTGTATCATTTGTTTGGTTGTTCCAGGTAGTCAGGGGCTTTGTTTTGTTTGACCCTCTTTCTGCATATGGATGTAAGTTTGTTTAGAACGTTGAGGAAAGTGGTATTAAATAGGTAGACTGCATCTTCAAGGGGAATGGCTTAGAGAGTACTCCAGTTTATTGAAGTAAGAATGGTTAAGAAAATTTTTTATTAAAGTTTCTTATATTTCATGCTTCTTTAAAATGGTGTTTCTTGGGTTAAGGAGTTGTGTGTGTAAGGGCAAAGATTAGTAGATAATCACTAAAAATGTCTGGTCAGGTGCCTGAAGATGAAGATATTATGTTAACATTTGCCTTGATAATGAACATGGCTTGAACAAAATGTTTTTGAAACAGTATTACTTGTATTAATCTTTTATTCCTGGAAGACCAGTTGAGGCTCAATCATGTGAGCTTTGAACAGCCTGTCACTGGAGGAGTGGTTTCAACTCAGAATCTGTAGTTTTATTGGCCATTTTGGGCTATTAGTATTCCTTTCGTCTTTCTGTTTAAAAACCCATGTTTGCGCGGTTTTGCACATCGCTCAGTGGCATTTAACTACGGTTAAACTATTCCCGGTGCCAGAAAGTCTGCTTTTCAGATTTTCCCTTAGAACTAGCCAGTTTTCTAATTTTAGCACTCATAACTGTTTCTTTGTGCTCAGCATTGTCCAAATCTCATTGCAAGCACTAAATAATGTACAAATTACTGCATCACTCAACTTTCCTCACGTATCAAGAGGAAATCAGTTCTTGGTACTTAAATTAATAAGCACTAACCAGGCATGTCTAAGGGTCATCTTCCCGGTGTTTTCTCCTGTCCACCTGATGAATCTGGGCATTTTGGGGCAATGTAGGAATTGCCTCATGTACAGTGACAACCCTCTCCTCCTACCACCCAACACTGCAACCTGTGAGAGATGCACTTATATAGCCAAATTGGAAGCCAAGCTGTCTCCAGTCAAGACTGGACTAAACAGTCAAGAGGAGAAGGTAAACACCACACTCTACACATAGTCCATCAAAACCTGCACCACCCAAACCCACACATAGTAACACAAAACACACACCTACATTTGCAGAGGCTCTCAATCAAATTCTGCCTAAACAACAGAGACCTCCAAAGCTGAAACGCAAGCAACCACCACCCGAACGACACGCAGCCCACAAAATCAGTGTGCCTCTCAACCTCAGCCCATAAGGCAAAACAACGTACCCAACACACTAGTGATTGGTGACTCTATAGTCAGGCATAGTGATCTCCCTCTCACCAGACTAAACAAGGAGAATGTTATTGTCAGCTGCCTGTCGGGTGCCAGGATCCGCCGTGTAATGCACGCACTCAGGTTACTCCACAGCAAGTGCAAATATGATTTTGTCATGTACATGTTGGAGTGAATGACCTGAGATGTACCTCTCTGGACTACATGAAAAGAGATGTGGAGGAGCTCTCTGACGATGTGGCCCAGGCAGGTCTGACACTAGCCTCGAGTAGCATCCTGCCATTACCCAGAATGATAACCAAAGTACAAGGACAAAATGATTGACTTCAACAATTGGCTATGTTTCTGGTGTCATTCCAAAGGGATCCAGTATCTGTCTGCCTGGGACAACATGATTGGCAGGCCACGTTGCTTTGCCAGAGATGGCCTGCACCTGTCGAGTCTGGGATTTTGGATACTGGCTAAGGATCTTGCCGCCCCTATAGTGCCGTTTTTAGGCAAGGCTCAAACATCAAACGCACCACCATAGTAGATACAAACAAGCGAAATCTAAGGGTAATGCTACTCACTGCTAGAAGTCTAAACCTCAAAATGTACTCATTCGAGGCACTTCTTAAGATGGAGAACATTGACATTTTTGCAGTGACAGAGACCTGGTTTAAGGCTCCAGAGAGCACCCCTGCATTACCAGGTTACAATTCTTACCACACCTTTTGGCCACCTAACCTGGACTGAAACACTAAAGGAGGAGGCTAGTTGCTCAACATAATGCATCCAAAATTATCCAAGTACAATTAACACAGGACAAGGCTGCAATTCAAGTTGTAACTTGTTACAGATCCCCACCATGCCCCAGGACTCCCACTCCATGTTTCTCGATTGTTTGTTTGTGTCTTTCGGTGTTTCTCTGTTAGGGGTCGCCACAGCGGAACTCCGGAACGCTAATGATTGGCAGTAGATTTTTTGTTACGTGCTGGCTTGCCGGGCCTAACACACAACCTTCAACGAATGCCCATTCACGCATGTTGCCACACAGAAGACGCTCTAACTGAGAATCGAACGGGCAACGTCCAGCTGTAAGGTGGCAACGCTACCGCAGCACCACCACCGCAGTATATATACTGGATAATATTAAGGTACAGCCCAATACCCTAATATTGGGAGATTTCAACTACCCCACCATCAACTGGGAAACCTACTCATGTACTAACTCATCTGCACAATGTTTTCTGGAATTCATCATTTCCAACGCCCTGGATCAGCTTGTCCATACCCCTACTAGGGGCAGCAACATCCTGTACCTGGGCATTACCAGTATGGGTAACATGCTCCATGCCAGTGGTCAACTTCTCGCTTGTCAGGTCTGACCACAAGCTAATCACCTAGACATCCATATCCCTTCCCCCACCCCCATTAAGGAAACCAATGTAAAAAATTCTCCAAAGCCAACTTCATGCTTCTTAAGTCAGAAGTGGCCAACTTCACATCACCCACACAGATGAAAAATAGAGACACAACTGCTGAATCATGTACAAAAGCACTGTATAAGCACATACACGAGTGCATGGACTGTGCCATCTCCAACAGAACCAAGACCCTATCCTCCAAAAAAAGGAAGCCAATCTGGTGGTCCCCTGCCATAAACAAACTCTGTAACAGAAGGAAGAAACTGTTGCAAAAAAGAGTAAAATCCTATGATTGCAGGACCTCCCTGGTCAGCCTCTGCAAGAAGCTGAGATCCCTCATAAAATCCTCCAAAGCTAGTTACGAAAATAAAATTGCCATGGATTCTAAAGACAACCACAAAGCTTTCTACAGCTATGTCAAGAATCTCAATGGCAACACTCAGATCTGCTTGAAACTACAGCACAATGGCACTACATTTACTGAATTAACTGGTATTGCCAACATCCTGGCAGACAGGTTCAGTGCAAACTTTACCCTCCTCACCCCTCAAAGGGCCCATCTCCATACTGGAAGATTGCAAAGCCCCTGTAATCATGGATGCACAGGTAAAAACTGCACTCTCCAAAGCCAAGAACACAGCATCCATGGGACCGGACAACATCCCAGGCTGCGTTCTGCACGAACTACGGAACGAACTGACACCCCACCTAATTACCATGTTCAAACATAGTCTCACTTCAGGCTTTGTGGCTGTGGAATGGCGCACAGTGACAGTTATCCCACTCCACAAAGGAGGTGCCACCACTGACCCTGGGAACTACCGCCCCATTAACCTGACAAGCCTGGTCTGCAAGGCCATGGAAAGCATCATCCTGGAGCTTATTAAAAAAGACATGGGTAACCTCCAAAATCTGGAACCCACTCAGTTTGGGTTTGTAAAAGGTAGATCATGCCTCCTAAACTTGATTGACTTCTTTGAAGCAGTCACCAGAGCCATAGACGAGGGGAAGGTGGTGCACACAGCCTATCTTGACCTCGCCAAGGCTTTCGACACCATCCCCCACTCTGGTATTATAGATAAACGCACTGGACTAGACATAAATCCATATGTCACAAGATGGGTGGCCAACTGCCCCACTGACAGAACCCACACAGTGAAAGTAGCTGACTCTAAATCCGACTTCAGACCAGTGACAAGTGGAGTACCACAGGGTTCGGTCCTGAGTCCTCTCCTGTTTGGTATCTACATCTCTGAAGTCCAGGATAATACAGCTGGTCTCTGGCTAGCGAAATTTGCAGATGACTGCAAACTAGGAGCCATAATAGATTCACTTAAGGATGTGGACATTCTACAAAGAGGCCTCACTGAGCCTGATGCTTGGTGTCAAAGTCATGGCCTAAAGCGCAATGCCAAGAAGTGCATTGTCATCCCCTTTGGGAAAAACACCATACCCATGAACTACCACATAGGCGGTAGCCTACTAAACACTGAAAGTGTGATAAGAGACCTTGGGACACAGGTGGACAGTAATCTCTCCTTTGATAATCACGCCGCCACAGTAGTCAGGAAATCCTTCTACATGGCACACCTCATCACAAAGGGGTTCTCCTGCAGAAAAAGAGAGGTGATTGTTCCTCTCTACTCATCGCTCATCAGACCCATTATAGAGTACAATGCCCAGTTTGGTATGTACCTCGCAAGACATCTGCAACAACTAGAAAGGCCTCAGAAATACCTCACTAGGAGGATTACCGGCCTCAAACAGATGCCATATGCAGACAGTCTCAAAAAAAACTCTAGCTCTACTCCATCGCATATCACCTACTCAGAAGCAACCTCTGCCTTTTTATTTTATTTTATTTATTTTTATTTTATTTTACATTTGTTAACCGGGCTAGTCTGGCTGGATACATGTCCATTTTCAGCAGAGGCCCGAGGAGAAAAGCTCCATTAACATACTAGTAACTTACAATAAAAAGAACAAACAATCAAATAACAAATATTGAAACAAAGACCAAAACAAGCAAATTATATAAACATAATAGCAAATAAAGGAACAAATGTTATGTAGTTTAGTGAAATGCTGAGGGATTATAACAGGAAAATAAAAACTGAGAGGCAACCTTCTTTTGAATGATTGCTAGAGTAAGACTGCTAGTAAATGCCGAAGATTGGTACTAGACTGACATAAGGAGAGTCAAAATATAAATTACACTATTTACAATTTAGAATAGAATAAGTTGTGCCAGGGCACTAGTATAAGGAAGGGGATAAACCTAGAAGAGATCTGTAGAAAGGTAGGAAAAGGACAGATGACAAGATGAAGTGATATAGCATGTAGATGGAGGAGGTAGGAAGTGTAAGGAAAAAAGAGAAAAGAAATTTTGAAAGTGGGTCAGTAGAGGCATAGTTAAGGGTAGAGAAGAGAAGCAACCAGTATAAGTGAAGGGGGGGGGGACTGGAAAGAGGTGAAATCATTGCTGAGCTCAGTCAGGATTAGCGCATGGGCATAGCCAGTGGGTTTGTAAATGGTTTCTTATTTGTTTTTTGAAAAGGTGAGGTGAGCTTAGGGTGGTCAGGTCTATGGGGAGTTTATTCCAATATGATCCTACAGTATTGGCAAATAAGGAGTCACCTGCTTTATTGTGGGATTTGAGAATAGTTACTAGAAGCTTCCTGGCTGAGCGAAGGGAAGTAAGATTTTTATATGGGGTGATGAGGTTATTAAGTATGGGTGTATTGGAGGGGTAATGTAGAATTTTATGTTATGACTAATTGATGTAGAAGTATTATGTTCTGAAGTTCTAGCCAATTAAGTTGTTTTAGATTGAGACAGTGATGCGTACGGAATGGGGAAGCTGTGGCAAACCTGGCAATACTGTGGTATGCTGTGTTGAGTTTTTGAAGGTTAGCTTTAGAGAGGTTGATAAATGATGGAGAGGCATACAATAGTGTGGAGATGAGGTGAGTTTGGGCAAGAGACACTCGGGTAGTAGCAGTAAGAAAGGGCTTTAGTCTATAGAGGGCACCTATTTTTTTATTAACAGTCTTGATGGTCAGATCAATGTGGCAGTCAAAGCTTAGCTGATTGTCTATAGTCACGCCCAGTAGTTTAGTGGAACTATCAGGGGTAATGATAGTGCCATTACAGGACACAATGAAAAATGAGATAGGGGCAGATTTAATGGTGGGGGTGAAGAGTAGTAATTTGTTTTTTTTTGGGATTAAGGAGGAGACAGATATGTTGGAACCATTTTTCTGCTGCTGTAAAGACATTTTGGGTGGAGGAGTGGAGTTTTTCTGGAGATAAAGCAGAACAGATGAGAGTAGAATCATCCGCATATTGTATACAAGTGGATGTTGGGAGTGAAGTAGGTAGGTTATTTATGAATATGGAGAAAAGGAGGGGGCCTAAGATGGAGCCTTGTGGGACACCGATAGTGACAGGGAGCTGAGAGGATAGATGGCTGTCCCAGAGGACTGCTTGTTTTCTATCTTTCAAGTAAGAGTCAAACCACTGTAGTGCTAATGAATCAAGTGAGAGGGATTTTAAAGTATTTAGGAGAAGTTGATGGTTAACCATGTCGAAAGCTTTTGAGAGGGCAAGGAAAAGTGCAGAGGAGTAAAGGTTGTTATTGCGGTTTTTGTTGATCACGTCTGTGAAGGAGAGAAGGGCAGTGGAAGTACTGTGGTGGGGCCTAAAACCATGTTGTGAGTCTACGAGTAGGTTATTTTGTAAGAGATGATATAAGAGTTGATGGTGAATGCAACGTTCCATAATTTTAGATAGTGGAGATAGAAGGGCTATTGGCTGGAAATTAGAAAGTTCGTTGGAGTTGCCTCCTTTGTGGAGGGGAATGATATGGGAGATTTTCCAGCAGGAAGGGATAGTGGATTCAGTTATAGTTCTGTTAATTAATATGGAGACTGGGTAAGCTAGTTCATGTGCAGCTAGTTGCAGATATTCAGCTGGTAGTTTGTTGGCTGAAGGGGTGCAAGGTTTAAGTTTAGAGAGTAACTTACGTATGTAGGTTGTGGAGACTGTATTAAATTTTAGTGTAGGGGTGCTGTTTAGAGAAGGGGTTAATTGAAGGGAAGGGGGGTCATGGCGTTTGCTAGAGAGGTGACTGTTTCAGAGAAGAAGTTGTTGAAGGTCTTGGCTATTATATTGGGTTGGGTTTGAGCTAGGCTAGCTGGTGTAGGTGTTTTGGTGTTCCCTGGATGGAGCAGTTTATTGATTCCTGACCAGAAGTGTTTGGGGTTTTGATTTCTGTTTTGTTGATACTGAAGGTAGTAATTCTTTTTATCCAGGTAGGTGAGTTTCTTGGTTGTATTTCTCAGGTGTTTGTAATTTTGATGGTCAGATGGGTTTTTAGTGGATCTCCATTTTGTCCATAATTTATTTCTAGCTAGCATTGTTTGTTTGGTTTTTTTGGAAAGCCAGGGGGCTGCTTTAGAGCCTATTCTAATTAATCGGGATGGTGCATGATGCTGGAGAATTTGTAGGAAGGTGTTGTTGAAATAGGTAACTGCTATCAATTGGGAGGTGTTTTAGAGCCGACCAGTTATATTCTTTGAGTTCGTTACGGAAAGAAGACAGGTTAAAATTAGTTTTGTTGTGTATAGTACAATAAGTAGCCTGTTTGGGATTGTTGTATTTTTGTTTAGTGATGTAGGTGAGGAGATGATCGCTGATATTGTTAGGGAGTGTTCCAGTTTTATAAGAGAGGGGATTGTTGTTGATTAGTATCCAATCTAGAATGGCTAGTTTGTTGGTAGATTTGTGTATTCTAGTAGGGGAGTTTATGGTTTGTTGAAAGTTAAAAAGATTAAGGTGAAAGGTAGGTTTGGGAGAGATACAGGAGTTCCAATCAATATTAAAGTCTCCTAAGATTATGGTTTCCTGAGGAAAGTTACAGGAGACCCAGCTAAGAATATTTTCTAGTGTATTTGAGTTATTGCCTAGAGGGATGTAGGAGCATATTACGTAAATGGCTTTGTTTTTATTCACTTGGAGTTTGGTATAGAGTATTTCAGCATTGACTGGGGAGGGGGGCAGGGAGTCAGTTAAGGCTACCTGTAATTGGGATTTGTAAAGTAAGGCCACTCCCCCACCCTTTTTGTTAAGGCGATCTTGCCTTAAGGTACTATAACCTGGGGGAGTGAATTCGTTGTCTTTGGTACCTGGTTTAAGCCATGTTTCAGTGAGACAGAGAATATCAAAGGCATAGAAGTCAATTGCCTAATGTACAAAGCCATGTCTAACCCAGATCTGATGGACATGCTACACTTAAAGAAATCCCAATCCCTCCGAGTCACAAGCTCCAGGGACCTAAACCTTGTCACCACCATAAACAGAACATGCTGGAGGGATAGATTCCTGTCCCAGAGACTTCCCATGCTCTGAAACAGGCTACCCATTCATGTCAAGCAGAGCTCCTCATTAGCCCTCTTTAAGAGAAATCTTGACAATTGGATGGGAAACGGGAAATTCACCCCGGGGATCACTGCTGTGACACTGCTCAACAGGGGCACAGGAAAATAATTTTCTTGGGTGGCGAAAGCCAGGGGAACCTCTTTTGGCTAGGCTTGTATAGGTCCTAGGACAGATAGCCTAGTACGCCTAGTACATACCTATGAACCTATGTACCCGTTTGTAAACCAGTTCCTTGTTCACAACTACTCAAGAACAACACAACCTACCAAACAGCTGCCTATATGTTGTCAAGCAAGTTTTTCTTTTTCTTCTTCTTTTTTTTTTTTTTTTTTTTGCAAGGGCAACCACCCTATACCCCTTTTGGGAGCTTACCCCCATGTCTATTACTTGTATATATTGACAGAACAATGGAGGAGAGAAGGAAAACTCCACGCTACATTACGTAGTAGTCTTTCACAAACAGCATTCCTGTATTGCTTACATTTCAGTGATATGACCTAAGGCCAAGTGCCCAATTCTGTGGCATAGAGGGATAAAGCCCTGGCAATGACTCAGATGACTTGAGTTGCTGGAAGAGCTGGATGTGTGAGGATGAGTGAGAGATGCTTGCTCACTCTTCCTGATAAGAGAAAACATGTTTCTCGTCAGCTGGTCACCCCTATTACTCATGGATTTACTTCACATCAGCAAGTCAAATGGCATCAGAAATACCTGGTCTAGGGATCTAAACCTCTTCTGCAACATCAACAGAACAGTTTGGAGGGACAGGTATATCTCGCAGAGGATATCGCTGCTGTTAAACAGACTTCCCATTCACATAAAACAAAGTTCATCCCTATCATATGGATGAGGAAACAGAAATTTTACCCCAGGACTGCCCTATGCTACTAATGGACAGAGGCAGCTGCTAAATGCTTTATTCCATGCACAGGTCCCCTTAAATCATCTGTGGTATGATCCAGTTATTCTCATTAGGTGTAGTATGCAATTGTCAATTATGGAATGGGTAAGGCCAGTCTATAACCAAATGGGATAGGTTATTCCGAGCATAAAAAGGGAAGTTGTCTAGCCTTAAAATGGCCCACAAGGGAAGCTAACCTAGTACTTGCCTATGAACCTATGAACCAAGTAAGTGGAGGTTTGCATAGCAAGAAAAATAGCGTGGAATTGGGGATGCAGGCTTAGCACCACCAAACCAGTGATGATAACTCTCATTAGCTTATGCGTCTGCATGGGGGAGGCATTGAAGTCCCCTGTGATGACTTGGATGCTCATATCAGCCACCAGGAAGGGGTTTAGGGTTTAAGTAAAATTCTTCTGTAGCCTTCATCTGAAATGAAGCAGGCTGTTGGGAGTGAGAGTGCCATGCCTTCCCTGGCCTGGGGACAGGTACGGTCTATCCTGAACACAGGCAGCCCTTGTCTGAGTGAAATGCTACTGGAATGAGATGAGTCATTTCTCAGCAGTAGGCAGAAGAAAGAGTGAAGACAGGGACACACACGTCTCCATTTGGCTCTCGCTTAGTGCAGGTATGACTGCCTGCATCTGAGAGTGAATGGAATTAAGACCTAGAGGAGGAGGAGTAGGTGAGACTGTTTGGCAGGATGAAAACCTGATTTAGGGAAAAAAAAAACATGACCAAGTATAAATTCAAACCAATGTGATTTAGCAGTTGGAGCACAATCAAATGGCTGTGCGTCACTAGCAGGGGGAGCCCATGCTTTTCAGGCCTCCCGTATCTGGATTCAAGTTCATTCTTTTGTCAGTGATGGGTGGTCCTTAGAACCATGTGGATGAGAGTTGCCTGGAGGGGCAGTCATTCAGGTAAACGTTAAGGTTGCTTGTGTCCTTGCTAGCATCCTGTATGTGAGGATATTTGAATAGCCCAACCCTACCACCTAACTAGGAAGCAAGCTACCTGCATCATTGGAGAAACCCACAGTACCACTGTAATACACTATCCTGTGCACTTACTAATGAGGGCTGCCATCAGGCAATGGCTTAATATGCTGAAAGATTACCCCCAGGATACTTGCGCAGTTCTGCCCTCTCTGATAGACTGTGGCAATATTGCATCCTGCTTTGCTGTGCCCCTCCCTCCTGGGATGGAAATGTCCATCTTCCCCTGCCACCTCCATCAGCAGCTTGTGCTGCTACTCCAGTTTTGGTCACCAGGGTCATAGTCAGGACTTTTTCCCCTGCATAGCAGCGGAACTACTGGAAGCTCTTGTGATAAAGTGTTTGTACAGTATGATCCACAGATAATAGTGTCACTTGTTTGTGATGCCACAACCTGTAGCATAGTTATATTGACTCAACCTGCTATGCCGTTAAAGAATAAAAGACTTATTGTGTATGCATCAAGAACTTTCTTCTGATACGAATGAAAGTATTCCCAAATCAAGATAGAAGCACTTGTTCTGATATTTGAAGTAAGGAAATTACATCAATACTTATGAAGTAGAAAAGTCAGCTTGTTTGCTGCTCACAAGCCATTATTAACACTGTGAATGTAAGAGTTTATTTAGAATGGCTGGAGCAAGAATCCAGAGATGAGTTATTGTGACACCTTGGTGCTTCTTAACCGAGGTATAGGAAATAAAACCACCACAGTCTTGAAGTTTTTAAATGAAATATCAACTTTTACTGAAAGGAAAATAATCAAAATAAAGTAGAATTCTGAAGAAGTACAATGTTGAATGGACAAAAGTGCTTGACCATTTATATATAGTTGGCATTCTTTCTTTGCTTGGAATTTATATAATGTCTCCATTTTTATGTGATACCTGGAGTCTGCATTCTTATTTACATCAGTGATGAACTAACAGTCTACAATGCATTGAGGGCTGTTGGTGACTGTTCACTACGTGAGCCTTTCTTCGTTTTATGATTGTGAATTGCATACACTAAACAGTTGCAGGAATGTCATTTGTTTTAGTGTCCTTTTAACTTCTACACAAGTTGCAGAGTTTCAGTTGCTTATAATGCAGTTTATTCATAACAGAAAAGTATAGATGTTCTTCGTGTTTCACTGTTGCAGTCATAACTGTAGGGTGCTCCTGCCGGCAGGCAGCCCGAGGTCGGCCAGAATCCCAAAGTCTGGGTCCGGCGTCGGCTGTACAAGCTAGTACCCTGACGTCAGTACGCATTGGTACATAGCCCTCAGCCGACGCCATCTTCTCCAGTCTTTCTTGCCGTGCGGTGGAAAGCAGCTCGCAAGTCGTTGGTTGGCGATTTTCGAACAGCGTATTCTGTTGTTGTCGGTCCGAAGTTCTTACTTCTCTTCCCAAAGCTAAGTACCCCGTTGGGGAATCTTTTTCTTGTTCCTCCGATGTCAGAAAAAGTTAATAATTGTATAGCGTGTGGGAAACAAATACCTCATAAAGATTTCCACTCTTACTGTCTACCTTGCTTAGGCCCTGACCACGACGTTTCTTGTTGTCGGTTCTGTGCCAGGTTCAACTCTCGTACTATTAAACGCAGGTACGATTGGGCTTTAAATTATTTTGGCAGACGCTTCAATTATAGAATGTCGCCGGACACTACCGGAGTTCAAAAGAAGCGCAAAGACAAAGACAGGCCTCCGAGGTCCAAACAGGACTCGTTGCAGCTGGAGCCAGCGTCCGGTTCGGCTGTCGTCAGTGAGGCACTTTTGCAGCCCCTGTCGTCCGCCACTTCTGAACCGATGGCCGATACGGACTCCCATGGGGAGCCATCAAGGCCTACTATTTTAACTGCTGCAGGACCTTCGGACGTCGCTCCCTCAGATGGGTCCGGAACCGCTGTGCAGGTACCGGCTTCTGAGGGGGTTTTCAGGCCTACTCACATCACTATTTCAAAGGCAAAGGCAAAGACAAAGACTCCTGTTAAGTCTAAAGTTCCTGCTCAAGCTGCTTCTGAATCTACTCCCAAGACACAAAAGCAATTATTAAAGATGGCTGAAGATTTGCTTACCATGATTAGGGGTTCTCACCCCCCTCCTGAGAAAAGGCCTCGACAGGATGTTACTCTGGATTCCTCTGACCAGGCTTCTGTATCTTCTGTTTCTTCCTCAGATCAGGACTATTCCTTTCCCCTTATGAGGATTCGGATGCTGAGGACTCTTTACCCTCGGCCTCTCCGCCTGAGGATTTCTCTTTTGGGGAAACCTTGCATGAGATGAGGGAACATTTTCATTGAGAAGGACAGGAGTATTCTGCTTCCAAGAAGAGGCTTAGGGAATTTCTTCTTCTTCCCCAGCATAGGCCTTTAGCTATCCCTCCTGTTTTGGACATTGTAGATGATGCTTTTTCTGAGGCTAATTTGAATCCTGATTCCATGCCTCCTGCTCCTTCTAAGCCTGATAGATTTTATAGGGTTCCTGACTCTCATTTATTTTTATTTAAAAACCCTTCTGCTGATCCTGAAACTATTTCTCAGGGCTCTAAGGCTGCTAAGGTTGCTACTTCTAAAAATCCTATTCCCTCTGAGAAGGATTCTCGTGCTTTAGACAGGTGGGGAAAAAAGGTGTATACTTCTGCTACCCTGTCTGTAAGGGCTGTAAATTGCCAATTTCATATGTTTAAGTATCAGCAATTTCTTTTGTCTGTTTTAAAGCAAAAGCTTGCTTCCCTTCCTGCTTGTGCAGAGGATAAGGAACTTCAGGATGTCTTGCATGCTACTGAACAAGTGAACAAGCATAGTTTACATTGTGGTTTTGATGCTTTGGATGCTTCTTGCAGGGCTGCAGCCTCTGGTACTGTTATCAGGAGACATGCCTGGCTTCGTGAACAAAGTTTACCTGAACAGGTTAAGGCAAAGTTATTAGATGCCCCTGTTCAACATGATGTTCTTTTTGGATCCAAGGCTGAGGAAGTTATTAAAAAGATGGAAGAAAAGGCAAAGTCTATGCAGACTGTAAAAGATTTCTTGCAAGTTCAGCCTCCTAGATTTTCCAGGAATTGGCCCTCAAAAAATTGGTCCTTTCCCACGTCTGACAGGCCTCAAAGGGGAAGATATAGATGCTCCAGAGGTCGTGGTCAAGGTCAGGCCTCTTACAGATCTAGACAATGGACTGCTTCTTCACCTAGAAGGGAAGACAGATCCCAATCTCAAAGAAAGCAAGCTCAATGACTCTCTCGGTTGGGCTACAGGACCCCTTCACCTGGATGCCCCTCTCGGAGGAAAACTGTCTCTTTTTTACGAAAATTGGACTCATATTACCCAGGACAGATGGGTATTGGACGTGATTTCCACTTTTACACTTTGCCAAGGGCTCACGGTTGGCCAGATCTGCCAAAACATCAATGGTCAGAGGCCTTAACTCAAGTGGATGCTCTTCTGGCCATGAGAGCCATAGAGCCTGTTCCACTCTTGGAGATGGGAAAAGGTTTTTATTCAAGACTGTTTCTGGTTCCCAGAAAACAAAACTCATGGAGACCTATTCTGGACCTTTCTGTGTTAAACACCTTCTTGGAAATTCCAAAATTCAAGATGCTTACTCTGCAGCAACTAATTCCAATGCTCTCTCAGGACGCCTGGATGGTGACACTGGACTTAAAGGAAGCCTACTTACATATTCCCATCAGGCAAGAACGCAGGAAATTCCTCAGGTTCAAGGCAGGTTCGAGGCACTTTCAATTCTCTGTACTGCCCTTTGGTTTATGTACTGCTCCCAGAGTCTTTACCAAGTGCCTGGCACCAGTAGTGGCTTACTGCAGACTTCAGGGGATCCAGATTTACCCCTATTTGGACGACTGCCTTATTCAGGCAGACAGCAAAGATCTTCTGCTTCAACATCTGGACTTTGTTCAACGTCTTCTCCTCCTACTGGGATTCTCAGTGAACACAAAAAAGTCACATTTGATCCCTTCTCAACAAATGGTATTCTTGGGAGCCCTCTTAAATACAACCTTACAAAGGGCTTTCCTCACTCCAGAAAAACAAACTCAGCTGGCTTCTACTTTCAGCACCTTGGCAACTCTATCTCAGCTCACTGCAAGGAAATTCCTGCAGGCTCTGGGCTACATGGCTTCCTGCATTCTGTTGATTCCAAACGCAAGGCTTCACATGAGAAAGCTTCAATGGTATCTGAAAAGTGTATGGTCACAGCATTCAATCTGGATATTCTGATTCCTCTGATCCCCTGCCTTCAGAGGGAGTTCCTCTGGTGGTCCAGGGTATGCACTTTAAACGAAGGAAAGCCTTTTCGTCTTCCTCAACCTACTCAAATCCTAACCACGGACGCCTCGGATTATGCTTGGGGAGCACACTTTCTAGACAATTGCCAGCAGGGAACCTGGACAAAGGACCATCTTCACTGGCACATCAATCTGAAGGAAATGTTGGCAGTTCAAAATGCCCTTCTAGCCTTCAAAAACCTTTTGCAACCAGGGCCTCTGTTAATTCGCACAGACAACACCACGGTCATGTGGTACATCAACAAGCAGGGGGGTTCTCATTCATATCCCCTTTGCAGACTAGCTATGGTTTTATGGGATACAGCTCTCAATTTAAATCTACATCTCCAGGCTCAATTCATTCCAGGGAAACAGAATCTCTTAGCAGACAGCCTGAGCAGAAACATTTCAGATCCTCACGAATGGATGCTAGACACCAACTTATTCAACAGGATTACTGCAGTTTGGGGATGTCCCCAGATAGATCTGTTTGCATCCCATCTCAATCATCAGCTACCTCGCTTTTGCACCAGGTCCTTCCACAAAACAGCTTGGAGAGTGGATGCCCTGTCCTTCAGCTGGAGAAGCCTTTCAGCATATGCCTTCCCTCCTCTTCCTCTGCTACCTCGGGTATTACTGAAGATAAAACAGGACAAGCCCAAGTTCCTCATCTTGATTGCTCCAAATTGGCCTCGACAGTTTTGGTATCCAACTTTAAAGCACCTGTTCTTGGAGCCTTCTTGGATTCTCCCTCTGAACCCTTCTCTTATGTCCCAGCATCAGGGTCAGTTACTACATCCCAACCTCAAGACCCTTTGCCTGGCAGCATGGCTCTTCAAAGGAATCTGATTTCCTCTAGTCTTCCCAAGCAAGTTTTGGATGTTCTTTTGGAAGCTAGACGGCCTAGTACTAGGAAATCCTATGCCTCTAAATGGAAGAGGTTTTGTATTTGGATGCAGGACCGAGGCTTGGATCCTCTGGTACCTGATCTCTCTTCTATTTTGCTTTACCTTTCAGAACTTTTATCTAAAGGACTTTCCTTTTCTTCCATTAAGATTCATGCTTCTGCTATTTCTGCGCATTTCAGTTCTGATCCTCCTGTTTTTTCTCATCCTTTGGTGAAGCAATTCTTGAGAGGGGCTAAAAATTTGCGGCCTCCCAGGACCCCTCCTGTCCCTGCCTGGGATCTTAATTATGTTTTGGAAAAACTAACTTTGCCTCCTTTTGAGCCTGCTGCATCTTCAGATATTAAGTTTTTATCATGGAAGACTGTTCTTTTATTGGCATTGACCTCTGCCAGAAGGGTCTCAGAGTTGCAAGCACTCATGACTGTGGAATCATACCTTATTTTCCATCAGGACAGAGTATCCTTGAGGACCAATCCTACTTTCGTGCCTAAGGTGATTTCGAAAGTGGCTTTAAATCAGACAATTCACCTTCCTACTTTCTTTCCAAATCCTCAAAATAAAGGGGAAAGGATTTTGCATTTATTGGATGTGCACAGACAGTTACAATTTTACCTGGACAAGACTAAAGAGTTCAGAAAGTCTAATCAATTGTTTGTTTCTTTTGCCTCCAGTTCTATTGGAAAACCTATTTCTAAACAAACTATTTCCAAATGGATTGCTTATGGAATTAGATTTTGTTACACTCATCATGGGAAACAGTTACCAGGTACCATTAGAAGTCATTCTACTAGAGCAGCTGCCACTTCTACAACTTTCCTCAGAGGAGTCCCTACCAAGGATATCTTGGAAGCTGCCACATGGAGTTCTGTGCATACTTTTTCCAAGCACTACAATCTCCCCCTGTTTTCTAAGACCAGGGCAGGCTTTGCCTCTGCTGTTTTGCAGGGTATTCTTGCCTCCCCTTCTTCTATCTAAAGCCTCCTCCCCTTTTACACTGCTTTGGGATTCCACCCTACAGTTATGACTGCAACAGTGAAACATGAAGAACATAGTACAGTTGTGTACACCTACCATAAATGTAGATGTTCGAGTGTCTTCACTGTTGCAGTCGGGGTTTCCCTCCCTCCTATCCCCTCTTTTTTCTCCCTTTTCCTTTTTTGTGGTGTATTTGTGTTTCCTTGTTGGATTCATTTTTGTTTGTTGGGGACTTCTGACATCTAGGGCAAGAAAGGCTGGAGAAGATGGCGTCGGCTGAGGGCTATGTACCAATGAGTACTGACGTCAGGGTACTAGCTTGTACAGCTGACGCCGGACCCAGACTTTGGGATTCTGGCTGACCTCGGGCTGCCTGCCGGCAGGAGCACCCTACAGTTATGACTGCAACAGTGAAGACACTCGAACATCTACATTTATGGTAGGTGTACACAACTGTACTTTCCTGTAGCAGAGCCCAATACAAAATGCAGTCTGTAAACTGTTCAGCCTTTCTGTCAGAAGGCAGATGAGAACACAGTTTCCCATTGTATAGCAGGTTTAGGAATACATTGCAGAAATTGTAGGCAGGCTTCCACTCATCGGCAAACAGAAGCCCTTCTCCTGTCAGGCTTATAGAAACAGAATGTAGCAGTTACTAGTGCTTCCAGAGACCTACTGCAGCCAGTCTTATATTCTGATGTTTCTTCTGAAGCTAGCACTCCTCAGTTGTTGGGAAAATCTTTTACTCATTAGTTCTAACAAAACTCCATTAGACAAATGACTCCTTTTCTTTTCTTTTCTATAGAAGGAAAGGATTACTTCCCTAAAGTCTCATCCTCTCAAGTAGAGGATTTTTCAGTCTTCTCCTAATTACAACCCCACTCTGCCGTACCTTCTAACTGTAAGTCCTTGTCAGGCCCTTCCAAATTTAGGCAAGTCTTACTAAAGGGTTTTCCTACAATTCATTGCCGGCTATTCCATTTATGTTCTTTATTTCAAAAACCAAATGTTAATGTGAGTTTTACCACAATGTGTTGAGTAGTATAAGCTGGCAGTGTGCTTTTAAAAGGCTTTTGCCCTTTTCTCCACTGTGGTGTGAAAGTGGAGTTGGTATATATAATTTAGGTGGATGTAAGAAGGGGGCATTTAATTTCGTAAGACCTTACAATATCAAGGCAGTCTGGATCCTGTGTTCCAGTTGAAAAGAATCATTTCCTTAGTTACACCATTGATTTCCCGGCTTTTCTGTGAGAGTGGTCTGCAGGGAATTTATAAAATCTGCCAGCTTATTACATTCCCAAAACTCATGTTCCCGATTACTTTTCTGTTCCCTATCACACTTCCATTTGTGATGCATTTGCTATGTAGCTGGGTAAAAATCATCTAAAGTGTACTTGGGGTATGTACATAACAAATGCAAACAATTCCATGCAAAATATCCTAAATCTTCTGCACTTTGCTGCATAATTGAAAGCTTTACAGTTGTCTTTCCATTGTTCTTTTGTAAATTGCCTTTCCATTCTTTTTTCCAGATCATTTTTAAATTCCTTTGATTCTAGTTATTGTGCAGTATTTTATGCACCCTTCTAATTAACTCTTTTGAACAGCATCTTCTGTTCTAGACTCAACTAAAAACAAAACTCTATCAGAGCCAGCTTTTTACTTAGGACTCACTTATCCCTTTATATTTGCCCATACTCTTGCCAATCATTGTCAGGGATGGCAGTCTCTAACCTGCAATCTGAACTACTTCTTAGCCTCATCCCACTCTGTTACCCCCCCCCCAGGTTTTTTGCTCCCAATACCATTGTTCCTTTTCTGATTTTCTACAGTAAATTCCAGTGCCCTCTTACCTGTTTTCTGTATCCCACTTTGCAGTCATCCCTTTTAGTAAAATTACCTTTTTTCATTGTCAGACTGTCTTTGTTCCTAATATAATTTATGAATATAAGATTCTGTATGGCTGTTATTCTCCATAAGGGCTTGTAACCAAAAGCGTAGTCTCTTTTATCTCATGAGCATCCCCCCCATTTCATAATCATCCCTTTCCACGTTGATTTCTAACCTTCTGCTTGAGTTATATATGTTAGCCTGAATTGAGTAGCTCTAATTTACTTCTTCAAATCAGGTAATCGTAACCCTCATTGCTTTACAGGAAGAATCATCTTATACTTAACTCTTGTCTGCCTCTCCTATCAAATAAATTCTTTCAGCTCTTTATTAATTCTCATTCACAACTTCTCACCTGGTCGATAAAAATACACTTGACCTGCATATAAGACTAAATGGACTAAAACTATTTTCTCTGATTGTATCTTCTATCTCCAGCCATAATCACAAGATTCCAGCTTCTCAGTTTTTGTATTATGATTTGGTTAGTCTCATCCCACATATCTTAGTTGCCATAACCAAATTCATTTTAATCTCTACACCTAAATGCTTTATCTTTTCATGTTCCCATATGTATTGGCATTGCTGGACCAATTCATGTGTGGTACGTAGTTTACCACTATAGCCTTTTTCTTTTCTTCCTTAAAACGTTGCTTAAAGTGTCATAAAACCATCAATACCTGTGGTATATTGTAGAGAAGAAGAAAAAAACATTGAATTTCAGTCAAAAAACATTCTTCTAAACTCTGATAGTCTATCCACACCCTTCTACATGCTGAAAAAAGCTTGTAATCTACCAGTCTGATTAGATATAATGTAGGACATACATTGTAAATTCAGAGAGTTGTAATTGCTGTAATGAGGAAATAATAATTGTCAATCTTGCAAAGGCAGTTCTTGATCTTGATTTTAACCCTCTTTTTGTAACCAGACTGGCTAAATACAGGATTTTCATTATTTTCAGGGGAATATCCTAAATTTTACATGAAATCCAAACTAAGAACATTGAAATTAGTCCTTTAATGAAAAATAATAAATAATTGGTTTTCAACCACCAAGAATGAATATATGAACATGTGACACCATGTCCCCTAATTACCACAGTGTGCCAGGAAAGTTTGTGGGGTGCAGCCCAATCCATTCTACTTGGAAAGAGAGAGGCCTTAGTAGAATCTTTTGCGGAGTTATCCTGTTCCCAAAGTATTTCATCAAAGAATTTTGTTGTCAAAGCTTTTTTAGAAGTGGGAACATTGTAATTTATCGGGTGTTTCATTCTTCCAGCTGATAATAATTTTTTGACTGGCTGTTTTGGAACATGTAACAAAAAGGAACAGTTTAGCTGTGGATGATTTTTTACTCGTGTATAATGAAATGTTTTAAAAGTGTGTTGGAGTAAATATGACGAATATGTTTTAACTTTTTTGTTAACCATACTTAAGCATGTAATTTATTGTGTCCCTGCAATTGTTTTATTTTAATAAATTGGAAAAAGTGTAGTCCTGACAGAGAAGAAAATTTAAAATAGCACTTGTGTTTGAAATTCAGTTAATTGATTTAGGAAGTTGTGTAGAGAATACTGGCCTGAGGAAAATGAATTTTAGAAATCTGTGAGTAAAAGTTTGTAGTTTTAATATAGAATTGTTTTAATGTGTTTTGAGGAAAAAATTCTTTTAAAAATTATATAACCAAATACAGTCAAAGTTGCCATGAGCTGTTAATTATCCCGGTAAAGATTTCTGGAAGAACAGTTCCAACTGAAGTAGTTATCATAATTTGAGTAAAAGAAGTGACCTCAGGGTCCTTAACACTGTATCTATATGTAGATTGTGGAAGAATCATGATTTCCCAAGGAGATGTTCTTCGTGTTTCACTGTTGCAGTCATTACATTTGGGTAATCTGCTGGCAGGTTGCCCTCAGTCGGCCTGATTAACAAAGTCTTGGGTCCTGTGTCAGTTGCTGTCCCTTCTTCCGTGACGTCAGGTCGTCAGGGGGTATAAAACATGCAGCCGACGCCATTACATTAGTCTTTCTTGCCGTGCGGTGCCCGAAGCAGAAGCAGTTCGCAAGTGCCGGTCAGCCGACTCCTGCAATTTTTGTTTTCGAGTTTCAGATCCGAAGTCTTCAACTAAAAAGCTAAATACCCCTTTAGGGAAACTTTTTCTTGCTCCTTACCGATGTCAGTAAAAGTTAATAATTACATTACTTGTGGGAAGCAAATACCTCATAAGGATTTTCATTTGTACTGTATTCCTTGCCTGGGCCCTGACCACAACGTACCTTGCTGTCAGTTTTGTGTTTTATTTAATCAACGCACTGTCAAACGTCGGTACATTTTTGCTTCTAAATATTTTGGCTCACGCTTGAATTATCCAGGAATGTCGATTAGCAATCCGACTACTGGAATACCTAAAACACGCAAAGAAAAGGACAGAGACAGGCCGTTGAGGTCCTAAACTGCCGACAACGCTTCTCCTAAGCCAGTCGCCAGTTTGCTGGTACTCAGTGAGGTGCTTTTGCAGCCCCTGATACCCACTACTTCTGATTCGCAGGCCTCTACTGAGACCCATTCAGAGTCCGGTATACTGCGAGATGCTTCAAGTATGGAACCCGCGGATGTCTTTACCTTGGATGGGTCCGGAGCCGCTGTGCAGGCACCGGCTTCTGAGGGTATTTTCAGGCCTACAGATTTGTATATTAGACCAACACCATCTTCAAAAATAAGGCCAAAATCTCGACCTATGCCTAAAAAAATGACGCCTGGGCCACATGTGCAGGCCCCTATGCCTAAAAAGCAAATGATCAAAATGGCTGAAGATTTAGTTACTCTGATCAGAGGTAGCCAACCCCCCCTTCTAAGAGGCCTAGGCAAGACATTGATTATGAATCTTCTGAACAGGATTCTATTTCTTCTGAGTCTTCTAATGAACAGGAATTGTCTATACCTACTTATGAGGACTCTGATGCAGAAGATTCCTTTCCTTCTGCTTCTCCCCCTGAGGATTTTTCTTTTGGGGAAACTTTACATACCTTAAGGGAACATTTCCACTAGGATAGTCAGGATTTCTCTGAATCTAAAAAGAGACCTAGGGATTTTCTTCTTCCTCAGCATAGGCCTTTGGCTATACCTCCTGTTCTAGACATTGTTGATGATGTTTTTTCAGAATCTAGTGTGGTTCCTGATTCTCTGCCTTTGGCTCCTTGTAAGACAGGCAGATACTTCAAGGTTCCTGACCTCCCACAAATTAATTTTCAAAAATCCTGTTGCAGATCCTGAAACCATTTCTCAAGGTCCCAAGGGCATTAAGGCTTCTACTGCTAAAAATCCTACCCCTTTTGATAGAGATTTCAGGGCGCTGGATAGATGGGGTAAGAAGGTTAACACTTCTGCAACATTGGCAATCAGGGCTTTAAACTGTCAATTTCATATGCTAAAATATCAACAGCATATCATAGGACTGCTTAAACACAAAAATTATGTTAATTTCTGACTGTGTGGAAAACAAAGATTTACAGGATTTATTGCATTCAGCGGAACAAGTTGGAAAACATACTTTGCAATGTGGTTTTGATTCTTTGGAGGCCTCTTGCAGGGCTGCTGTAACTGGGTCTGTGCTAAGAAGGCGTGCTTGGCTCAAAGAGCAAAATCTGCCTGATCATATTAAAGCAAAATTATTGGATGCTCCTTTACAACAGGACCGTCTCTTTGGTAATACGGCTGAAGAAGTTTTAAAGAAGATGGAAGATGAAGCTAAATCTATGCAAACTGTGAAAGATTTCTTACAAGTGCAACCTCCAAGATTTAGTAAGCACTGGCCTACTAAGAACTGGTCCTTTCCAGTTCCTTCGACAGCCACTCAAGTCAAACCCAGACATTCCAAAGGCTCCAGGTTTCAGTCACAAGGGACTTTCAGAACAAAACAATGGGGTGCCTCCTCTTCCAAACCTGGAAACAACAAGACACCTCCCTTTGGTAAGCAGTCTCAATGACTTCCCTTTACACTTAACAAACATTTACCTTTTAGCCGCCCCTTTGGGGGAAAAACTGGCTCTTCATGCAAGAAACTGGCAACTTATAACCCGGAACAAATGGGTTTTAAATATAGTATCCCAAGGATACAGATTTCATTTCCACACGTTGTCAATTCCAAACGGATGGCCAGATCTGTCCTCAAATCAATGGGCAGAGGCCCAGAAACAAATACTTTCCCTCATGAGCATGGTGGCTATTCAACCAGTACCAGAAGAGGAAAAGGGACAAGGTTTCTATTCAAGACTTTTCCTGGTACCCAGAAAAGACAAATCATGGCGTCCAATTCTGGACTTATCTACTCTAATCGCCTTTTTGGACATTCCAAAATTCAAGATGCTGACTCTTCACCAGTTACTTCTTATACTTAGCAAAGATGCCTGGTTGGCAACTCTAGATTTAAAAGAGGCTTACCTGCATATCCCAATCAGGGAATCTTGCAGAAGATACCTCCGCTTCAAAGCAGGCTACTTGCATTACCAGTTCTCCGCACTGCCCTTTGGCTTATCTACTGCGCCCAGGGTCTTTACAAAGTGCTTGGCTCCAGTAATTGCATTTTGCAGGCAAAGAAATATTCAAATATATCCATACCTGGACGATTGTCTAATTCAGGCAGAAAACAAGTACACTCTTCTAAACCATCTGGCGTTTGTAAAAAGGGTTCTAACTTGTCTGGGGTACACTATAAGTGAAAAGAAATCACAACTGGTACCCTTTCAAAAAATTACATTCCTGGGTGCAAGCTTGAATACAACTGCCCAGATAGCTTTCCTTATGCCAGAGAAGCAAATTCATTTGGTGACTTACTTCAAACAGGTGGCCACAAAAACACTGCTTTCTGCAAGGCAAGTACTGCAAGCCTTGGGGTTCATGGCCTTCTGCATTCTTCTAATTCGATATGCAAGACTGCATATGAGGAAACTTCAGTGGTACTTAAAAAGTCTATGGAGTCAGCATTGTCACAGCCTGGAAACAATGATTCCTATCATACCTTGCCTGCAGCTAGTGTTCCTATGGTGGGCAGAGGCCTGCCACCAAAACAAGGGACTGCCATTCACACCACCCCCTGCTGCCCAAACCCTAACTACTGACACATCAGACTGTGCTTGGGGGGGCGCATCTGGCAGGGAAGTGCATTCAGGGCAAATGGAGCCCAAATCAAATGCACCTTCATACCATTCAAAAAGAAATGCTAGCTGTACAGAATGCACTGCCAGCCT
The DNA here is from genome assembly GCF_019279795.1 of Protopterus annectens. Lineage (NCBI taxonomy): Eukaryota > Metazoa > Chordata > Ceratodontiformes > Protopteridae > Protopterus > Protopterus annectens. The sequence goes on from NC_056737.1 coordinate 1,832,231,360, forward strand.
TCAAGGACTACCTTCATCCAGGACAACTAATGATAAAGACAGACAACACCACGGTTAAGTGGTACATAAACAAGCAGGGGGGTACACACTCCTACCCCCTTTGCAGACTAGCCATGGCATTGTGGAACACGGCCTTGACCTTTCAAGTACAACTACAAGCTCAATTCCTGCCAGGAAAGCTGAATACTCTGGTAGACGAACTAAGCAGAAATCTCATGGACCCATATGAATGGAAACTGGAACCATGAATTTTCAGCATGTTGACACACAAATGGGGGAGCCGAGACACAGTTCTGGGGTGAGGCAAAAGATCTATCAGTTGGACAAATTTTACACAAGAACTCATCGCAAAAAAGCCTGGAAAGTGGATGCTCTATCCTTCAGCTGGAAAAAAGTATCAGTCTATGCCTTTCCCCTTCTGCTCTCCAACGTTCTACTAAAGGTCAAAAAGGACAAACCAAGAATGATTTTGATTGCTCCAGACTGACCTCGCCAACACAGGTACCCACTCCTGTGCAGTGTCACACCTTCCACCGTGGCACCAGCCTCCGACATCGTACTTACTGTCTCAGCAGAACAACCAAATTCTGCACACTCAGCTCCAAACTTTGAATCTTGCAGCGTGGCTAATCACCTAAATTCACCCTTAAGAGGAGAAAATGCTGAGAGAAGAAAGGAGCCACTTTTGAGACTTTAAGTATTTTTCCTCTGTTTATTTGCCAAGTTTTTCTGCATAGCTGCCTATTTTGAGCATTTTCTGGCTTGTTAAATTTGATTTCTGCATTAGTAACTGTATTTAGAGCACAACCTAGAGCTGTTTACTGAATTTCCTGTTTGCACTTATTTTTAAAATCGATTTTTTCTCAAAACTTGCATTTTATCTGTCTTTGGCCTAGCACTCTTGTGTGGGGTCATTTACTGCACTGTTATAACTTGCTGATACTTGTTAACCTCTGCTATCTCTGAAAACAAAAACAAAAAAATCTTGCTTTTTCCCACTTTTCTGAGATTTAAAAAAGTTCAGTTACAGGCTTGCTGTTCTTGAACTGTTTGTAAGTTTCTGTGAGGCCATTTTTGCTTAGGCTAAAGGAAAGTCTCTGTTGATCAGTGGCAGTGAAAAACATTGAGCAGCCTGCCTGCCCCTGTGGGAGTGGTTACTGACTTGAAACTGTAGTTTTATTGGCCATTCTGGGTCAATTCCAAAACTCTTTCATCTTCCTCTCTTAAAACCTGGTTGCCTCGTGGTTTTGGCGTCTTTTCAGGCTTGTTGGCTGTTGATGAAGCACCCACCAAGAGGAGAAAACGCTGAGAGAAGAAAGGAGCCACTTTTGAGACTTTAAGTATTTTTCCTCTGTTTATTTGCTAAGTGTTTCTGCATAGCCGCCTATTTTGAGCATTTTCTGGCTTGTTAAATTTGAATCTGAAGTAGGCAGACTTCATTCGTCTGCAACCTGTGGGTATCGGATCCGACCTTGGATCCGAGCCGGCAATTCAAAAGCTTAGGCTCCGAGCTCCTAGCTCCTCCCTCTTACCCATAACCCCTTGCCAAGCCCTGACTGACCTCAGATTTCGTTTGCCGCTTTTCAAGTAGCTACGGATTCTAGAGCTCCTGGCGTTTGTTGAAGAAAGATAAGATTTTTTGACTAAAAAAGTTTTGAAAATCTCTATTTTTGTTATTGATATTGTTAGTGTTGAGTGTGTATAGGCTTTCCTTCCTCTTTATTTAATTGTTCTCGGGTTTTGTAGTTTGTTTGTGTGTGTGTTGTGTTAGGCCTTAGGGTTTGTGATGTCTGAAGCCCATAAGGCTGTTTTCTAAACCGAGTGTGGCCATAAGCTGTCCCCAGCGGATGGCCACACTGCAAGAATGCTTGGGGGTTGAACACCTGTCATCTGGTTGTACCATTTGTGCAGGGTTCAACCCCGGCTTTGAGGGAGCGGAGGTCGGCTGGTGCTGGCGGGTCTTTTACCTCCTGATACCGCCGGCTTCTGCCCCTTCTACTCAGCAACCTGTTGCTGTGGGCTCTCCTCCGGCTGGGACTCAACCTCCCTCTAAGTTGCCGGAGGGGAAAGAGTCCTCTAGGGAGAGAGAGAAGGAGAGGCACAGGAGAGGCACCACAAAGGAGAGCCGAAACTTCCAGTTCGGCTCCTCCATCTAAGCGGCCTCCCTGTGCCTTCTAGCTTTCCTCCTTCTCGGCTCCACTCCCCTCGGTTCTCTCCTGGACCCGAGGAGGAGGAGGCTAGCCCTTCTAGGAGGTCTCCGAGGCGGCTCTAGGTCCGCTTCGTGGCCTCCACCAGGTCAACTTTTCCATGAGTGAAGCTGATATGGACCGGATGATGAGGAAATTCATCCAGGCCCAAATGCAAATGGGAGTGCTCCTAGCCCCCATCCAGGAGGGGCTTCCCCTTTTTCGCCTGGCTCCTTCTCCCACCCATACCACGGGTTCGGAGCTGTCGGCGCCGGGCAGACTTGGATCCGGGTGGGTCGGATCCGATGGGTCGGCGCACCTTGGATCCGTCCCATCCCTTGAGTGCTTGGTACTCGACCCGACCTCTCGGAGCCGAGGCCGAGCCTCGGATCCGAGGGAGCTGGTGTCTTCGCCCGCCCAGGTCGGAGCGCACCGTCTCGGATCCGACGGTTTCGCTCCGACTCCGATCCGCAAGGCCGGATCTGAGTGGGGCCGGCTCGGGTTTAGAGAAGCTGGCTCCCTCGCCTTCGACGTAGTGGAAAGGGCACTGTTGAGGACGTCCGGACCCCCGGTCCCTGCCACGGCTCCATCCCGCACTCCCTTGCAGTTGGGCCAGGCCCCCACCAGCCGGTCCCAGGGACAGCCCGCCTCGATGTCCCAAGTGGTTCCCTTGGAACATCCAGTGTTCCAACTGCTGAAGAGTACTCCTCGGACAGCCCCCCCGATGAAGTACCTCGGAAGCGTAAGTGCAAAAGGAGGCACATGGACTCCCCCGAGTCCGTTACTGAAGACACAGACTTGGATGAAGGGAAGGCTCCCTAGGTCACCCCTGAGGACGCCTCATTTAGAGACATTGAGGAGATGTTAAGGATCGGGGGGGGTGGTCTGCCCCAAGGCTACCTCGGACGAGTCTGTGTTCTTGGAGGCATTCGAGGCGGCCCTTCTACCTCTTGGGTGTCCCTCCTGCTGACCCTCTGGTGGATCTTATTTCCATCAGAGCGTGGAAGGATCCGACACCGTTGAGCCTATCCCCAAGCGCCCGGACCGCATCCTTTCCTCCGGGACCGCACTCACTGGAGCAAGGGCCCCCAGTAGATGCCATGATGATGGCTGCAGCCACGAAGAGGGAATTGGCCCAGGAGAGTCCCTCCATGCATCCTCCGGGCAAGGAGTCCCGCTCGATGGATCGCATTAGGAAGCGAGTTTTCAGTTCAGCAACCTTCTCTTTGAGAGCGCTGAACTACATGGCACATGTCATTAGGATGCAGTGGGATCTGATTAAAGAATACGCTGCATCTCCCCCGGAGTCCATGTCGAGTGAGGATAAACAGGTATATTCCACCCGAATGGCCACTCTCAGATCAGTTTCCAATACATCTATGCGGCTGCTTTCTCATGCTACTGAGGGAGCCGCTAGAGCCAGCGGAGCAGGCCTAGTCATGAGGCGACAGGCCTGGCTCCGCCACTGTGATTTTGCAGAGCCCTTCAAGGCGACCTTCGCGAATGCCCCCTTCGATGGTTCTGCCTTGTTTGGCAAGACTGTTCGTGAAACATTAGTCCAGAGCGAAAAGGACGGGAAGACGCTGTCTGCCGTCGGAGTCCGCTTCTCAGCTCCCCAGAGGTCCTTCTCTAAGAACCAAAAGGGACAGAAGAAGATGTGGTTCCGGAAATCGCAGCAGTCCCAACCTGCTCCGGATAACCAGTCCTTCCGTGGCAGAGGAGGACGGGAGGTCGTCCCTAGAGGCAGGGGGGCTCCTGGCAACTTTGGGTCCATAGAACCTTTCTCTGATAGACCCACGCAGCAGCCCTGAAGGGTTGCCCGGCTGTCCGTCTCTGGAGGCAGTCGGGGGCGGTTTTCGAGGCACCTGACTTCTTGGGAGTCCATAACAACAGACAGTTGGGTGCTTCGTGTCATATCCAGAGGGTATTCAATTCCCCTATTCAAGGTTCCCAAATCTCGCAGCCTCCCAGATGTTCCACCCGACCAAAGGGAGGCGGCAGCTGTCGAAATCGAACAGCTGCTAGAAAAAGAGCTATCCAGCGTCCCCGAGATCAAACCGATTAGGGTTTTACTCCAGGTTCTTTTGGTGCCAAAGAAAACGGGGACCTAAGACCAATCTTAGACCTTTCCCAGCTGAACCTGTCAGTAACCAAGCAAAGTTCCGGATGGTCACCCTGCAATCTATACTTCCCTCTTGAGGGAGAATGACTGGATGTGCTCCATCGACCTCAAGGACGCGCACTACCACATTCGTATGGACAGACGATCCAGGAGGTTTCTTCGCCCGGCTGGGAGCCAGTCATTATCAGTTCAGGGTCCTCCCTTTGGTCTCACCTCAGCCCCCAGGGTGTTCACCAAGGTGCTAGCGGTGGTAGCGGCCCACCTGAGGCTCCAGGGATTACAGGTCTTTCCGTACCTGGACGACTGGCTCCTGACGGCATCATCAAGGCATCTTCTGTGCTCAGCCAGGGATTACTTTCTTCAACTAGCCCCAAGGCTGGGCATCACGATCAACTGGGAGAAATCTTTACTGCACCCCACACAAGTTATAGATTTCATAGGAGGAAGACTAAACACCAGATCAATGCGAGCCTTCCTCACTCCAGACAGAATTGCCAACCTGAAGTGTCATGTGACAGCGGTCCTGCAACCATCTCCAACTGCAGCTTCGGTCCTGAGGGCCTTAGGTTCTATGGCGGCAGCTATTCCGCTTCTCATTCATGCTCGCCACGCATGCGGGTTCTTCAATGGACCCTTCAGGTTCAGTGGTCCCCTCTTTGTTCCTCTCTCAACGCTCCGATTGCGGTCAGCAAGGCATGCAGGAACTCCCTTCTTTGGTGGCTTCTTTCTCCGGAGCCCCTGGCAGGGAGACCTTTTTGTGCTGCATTTCCCCGAGCCACAGTGACCACGGACGCTTCTTGCCTCGGGTGGGGGCATTCTGGGAAAGATTGTCCAAGGCACGTGGAATCCCACAGTGACGCCATTGCATATAAATGTCCTGGAAATGAGGGCGGTGCTCCTAGCGTTGCAAGCACTTCACCACGTTCTTCCTTCAGGGACTATTGCGATTCAGACAGACAACATGTCAGTAGTCTGGTATATCAACAAACAGCGAGGAACCAGGTCTTACCCCCTTTGTCGAGAGGCCATGAGAGTCTGGGAATGGGCAATTTCCACCAAACGCTTTCTGGTAGCAATGCACATTCCGGGAAAGTCCAACATCCTTGCGGACAAGCTCAGTCGCACCATTCTTTCTCCACACGAGTGGTCTCTCAATCCTCTAGTAGCGAAGAAGATTTTTGCCGCCTGGGGCAACCCTGTTGCGATCTTTTGCCTCTCCCTCAAACGCCAAATGCGACAATTTCTTCGCTCTGCTTCCCCACCAGGGAGTTCCCGAGATGCTCTGGTGCATGCTTGGCCTCCCGGTCTCCTTTATGCCTACCCTCCACTTCCTCTGATGCAGAGGCTTCTGCAGAAAGCCAACAGTTTGGGGAGCAGAATGATTCTCATTGCCCGCTCTGGCCTCGTCAACCTTGGTTCCCCTTCGTATGGTCTCACAAAATCAATCCACCCTGGATTCTGGATCCAATTCGGATCTCATCTCCCACCCTCTGGGAATGTCGGTTCCCAATCTGCACCCTGAAGTTGACAGCTTGGCTGCTCCAGTTCCATCCTTAATTAGGACTCCCGGTATCTCATCACCGGTCAAGGCCATTTTAGTGGCAGCTCATAAACCTTCCACCAGGCAGGTTTATCGGAGTAAATGGAAGAGATTCTCTATTTGGGCGGTACAGAGAACTTTGGATCCTTTCTCGGCACCTATGTCAGCGGTGCTGGATTTTTTAACAGACCTCTTTCATCAAGGGGCAAGTTCTTCCACGATTAAGGTACAATTGGCAGCTATCTCGCATTATCACATTGGTCATGACACAGCTCCCCTTATGACGGTGAAATTATGCAAAACATTTCTCAAAGGGTTTTTTTTGTTGAGGCCTCCAGTCAAGGAGGTTGTACCACCTTGGGACTTGTCTTTAGTTCTGCAAGCCCTTACTGCTCCTCCCTTTGAGCCTGCAGCTTCTGCAGATTTAAAGTACCTTTCCTGGAAGACTGCCTTCTTGGTAGCTATCACTTCAGCCAGAAGAGTGTCTGAACTTCAGGCTCTATGCGTCGCCTTACCTTTCTTTCTTCCCTGATAGGGTGTGCCTCAGGACCAATCCATCTTTTCTTCCGAAGGTCTCCTCTGAATCCAATATTAACCAATCAGTTAATTTACCTGTGTTTTTTCCCAAGTACTCAAACAAAGGAGAATACAAATTGCATTCCTTGGATGTTCATAGACAATTACGTTTTTATATTCACAGAACAGCTGGTCACAGGAAATCAGATCAGCTGTTCGTCTCCTTTGCTAAATTTGCTCTGGGTAAAGCAGTATCTAAAGTCACATTATCTAAGTGGATTGCTAATTGTATTCTGCAGGCATATGACACTTCAGGTAGACCTGCTCCTCAGAGGGTTACGGCTCATTCTACTAGGGCAGTTTCCACGCCAGCCTTTAAGTCCCGTGTATCATTGGATGATATATGCGCGGCAGCTACTTGGGCCTCGCCTCATACTTTTATTTCTCATTATAAGGTGGATGTTGTTTCTAGAGGAAGAGCATCGTTTGGCTCAGCGGTGCTCAAACATCCTTCCATGACGCCCAAGATTCAGGTAGCTAGGGACTCTGTCCCACAGGTTGCAGACGAATGAAGTCTGCCTACTTCAGATTTAGAAGTTATGTACTCACCATAACGTTCCATCTGAGTAGGTGACTTCATTCGATGCAACCATCCCTCCATCCCCCTGACCTTTATAGAGCGAGTATTTATGCTGTTTTCGTGTACTGTAGTCAGTATTTTGAGGCAAACTCAATCTGTGGTCAGTCAGGGCTTGGCAAGGGGTTATGGGTAAGAGGGAGGAGCTAGGAGCTCGGAGCCTAAGCTTTTGAATTGCCGGCTCGGATCCGAGGTCGGATCCGATACCCACAGGTTGCATCCGAATGAAGTCACCTACTCAGATGGAACGTTATGGTGAGTACATAACTTCTAATTTCTGCATTAGTAACTGTATTTAGAGCACAACCTAGAGCTGTTTACTGAATTTCCTGTTTGCACTTATTTTTAAAATCGTTTTTTTCTCAAAACTTGCATTTTATCTGTCTTTGGCCTAGCACTCTTGTGTGTGGGGTCATTTACTGCACTGTTATAACTTGCTGATACTTGTTAACCTCTGCTATCTCTGAAAAAACAAAAATAACAAAAAAAAATCTTGCTTTTTTTCCCCACTTTTCTGAGATTTAAAAAAGTTCAGTTACAGGCTTGCTGTTCTTGAACTGTTTGTAAGTTTCTGTGAGGCCATTTTTTGCTTGGGCTAAAGGAAAGTCTCTCTGTTGATCAGTGGCAGTGAAAAACATTGAGCAGCCTGCATGCCCCTGTGGGAGTGGTTACTGACTTGAAACTGTAGTTTTATTAGCCATTTTGGGTCAATTCCAAAACTCCTTCATCTTCCTCTCTTAAAACCCTCTTTTGCGCAGTTTTGCGCGTTTTTGAGCATAGTGCAACAGCGGGCAGTGCCGCCTAATTGGGTTTAAACTATTCCTGTCTCCACAAAGTCTGCTCTTCACTTTTTCCCTTAGAACTGCTCTATCTCTCAATTTAAACACCATATTCTCATTCTAAGGCCCTTCACTGGTCCAATTAAGTAATCCTACAAGTTAGCACTATTAAACCATAAGCACTACTTACTCTTATACTCTCTACAATTACCCTGTCCTCTATTGGTCCGTTCAGTTTCCCTATTACTCTAAGCATGTCCAAAGGTCAGTCAATGGTTTCCTCTCCAGTCCAGCTGGTGAATCTGGGAATTTTGAGGCAATGTTACAACTGTCTCATGTACACGGACAACCCTCTCCTCCTCCAAACATGTTCAAATATATGTGAGAGATGCAACTATTTAGCCAAACTGGGGGCTGAGCTCTCTCATCTCAAAACTGGTGTAACCAGTCAGGAGGAGAAGGTATCCTCACACAACACAATTCCAGTATCACATAGTCCCACCACATCAGCGAACCAAACACATAAATACACAAAAACATACTCGGAGGCTCTAAATAAAAATCTACCTAAGCAACAGAGACCTCCAAAGCAGACATCCAAGCAAACGCTACCTCAAAACAAATCACACACAACACATAACCCACAAAGTCAGTGTGCCAAGCAGCCACAGCCCTTAAGGCTGAATAACACACCTGATACTCTTGTTATAGGTGACTCTATTGTCAGGCACACTGACGTCCCGCTCACCAGGCTGAATAAAGAGAAGGTCACAGTGAGCTGCCTGTCGGGTTCTAGGATCCGACACATAATGCAAGCACTCGGGTCACTCCAAAGCAAATACAAATATGACTCAGTCATTGTACATGCTGGTGTGAATGGCCTGAGACGTACCTCCCTGGTCTACATGAAAAGAGACATAGAGGAGCTCTCTGATCATGTAGCCCAGGCTGGTATGACCCTGACCTTGAGCAGCATCTTACCCTCACCTAGAATGATGCCCCAGTACAAAGACAAAATGATCGATTTTAACAATTGGCTAAAATTTTGGTGTCATTCAAAGGGGATCCAGTGTCTGTCAGCCCGGGATGACATGCTCGACAAGCCACGTTGCTTCGCTAGGGATGGCTTGCACCTGTCACCACTGGGCTTTGGGATATTGGCAAAAGCCACCCCCATAGTGCCTTTTTAGGCAAGGCTCAAAAGTCAAACCCACCCCCATAGACAGCACAAGGAACAAGAAACTAAGGGTAATGCTGCTAAACACCAGAAGTCTTAACCTCAAGATGCACTCAAGCTCTCCTCAGTATGGAGAACATCGATATCTGTGCAGTGACAGAAACCTGGTTCAAGGCTCCAGAGAGCACCCCAGCACTATGCTTTTCGGCCCCAAAACCCGGACCGAACCACAAAAGGAGGGGGAGTTTCCATATTTATCAAGGATATCCACACCTCCAGGTTAGTGGCATTGCACAAAGTATCGGAGACCATCCATGTGCAACTAACAGTGGGCAAGACTGCTTTTCAGTTTATAGCATCCTACAGACCACTCTCTCAAAGTCAGGAATCCCATTCGGCTTTCCTGAAAACATTGGAGAACATGAAGATCTCTCCGAACACCATTATATTGGGCGACTTCAACTACCCAAACATTGACTGGAAGCACTACTCAAGCCCCAGCACCTTAGCCCAAAGATTCCTGGAAATTATAAACTCAAATGCTATGGAACAACTAGTCACCACTCCCACAAGAGGGGACAACATACTAGACCTGATCATTACCAACATGGGGACTCTATGCTCCACACCAGAAGTATATCCCTCATTGGTAAGATCAGACCATAAATTAATTTCACTGGATGTCCACATCCTGACCCCACCCCCAGCCCAGAAAACCACAGTGAAAAACTTCTCAAAAGCGAACTTCTCACTTCTCAAAACCGAAGTGGAATCCTTCAAGACCCCAGGGCCAGTGGAAACTACAGCCCAAACTGCAGAATCCTATATAAATGCATTCTACGGACATCTCCAGGAATGCATGGATGATGCTATCCCAAACAAAACCAAGACCCAATCATCCAAAGGCAGGCGTCCAGTCTGGTGGACCCCTGCCATAAATAAACTGTACAACAGAAGGAGTAAGCTACTACATGATAGAGCAAAATCCCTAATAGGGAAGGCATATCTGATCAGTACTAGCAAAAAATTACGATCCCTCATAAAATCCTCCAAGGCCAGCTTCGAGAGAAAAATTGCACAGGACACCAAAGACAATCATAAGGCTTTTTTCAGTTATGTTAGAAACCTGGGATGCAACTCCCAGACTTGTTCTGAGTTGATTCTAAACGACAAAAAATACACTGAACCCACAGACATCGCCAATATCCTGGCAGTCAGGTGCAGTGCAAACTTCTCCACCCCCAAAAGAGCAACTATCTATCCCGGCAGAGGGCTGCCTCCCAAACCTCTCAGATGCTCAGGTGAAGGCTGCCCTCTCCAAAGCAAAAAACACTGCTTCCATGGGACCAGATGGCGTCCCAGATTGCGTCCTACATGAACTACAAGAGGAACTATTCCCTCAAATAAAACAGCTATACAATCTCAGCCTCACTACAGGATATGTGCCCACAGAATGGCATACAGCAACAGTGGTCCCACTCCACAAAGGTGGAGCCTCTATGGACCCTGGAAACTATTGCCCCATAAGCCTGACTAGCTTAGTCTGCAAGGCTATGGAGAGGATCATCATGGAGCTCATAAACAAAGACATTGGGGACCTACAGACACTAGATCCTACCCAGTTCGGCTTTGTCAAGGGCAGATCCTGCCTTTTGAACCTGGTTGACTTCTTTGAAACAGTCACCAAAGCCATAGATGAAGGGAAGGTAGTCCACACAGCCTATCTGGACCTTGCAAAGGCATTTGACACAATACCCCACTCGGGCATCATAGATAAACTATCCAGCTTAAATATAAACCCCTATGTCACAAGATGGGTCGCAAACTGGCTCAAAGACAGAACCCACAGAGTGAGAGTTGCTGGAGCCATGTCAGACTCGAAACCGGTCACAAGTGGCGTCCCACAGGGTTCTGTCCTGGGACCACTCTTGTTCTGTATATACTTTTCCGAGGTACAGGCAAACGTGGGAGGACTATGGCTCACCAAGTTCGCAGACAACTGCAAACTGGGCGCCATAATCAACTCAACAGCTGACACAAACATCCTTCAAAAAGGTCTCACAGAGACAGATAATTGGTGCCAGCGCCATGGTTTAAAGCTAAATGCCAAAAAATGTATAGTCATGCCCTTTGGCAAAAACAATGTGCCCACAAATTACCACATAGGCGGAAACCCATTAAGTACAGAGAAAGTTATTAGGGACCTGGGGACCCAAGTTGATAGCAATCTCTCCTTTGAAAACCACATTGCCAAAGTGGTTAGAAAGACCTTCTACATAGCCCACCTCATGACGAAGGGTTTCACATCTAGATCGAGAGGTAATCGTGCCCCTTTATTCATCCCTCATCAAGGCCCATCATAGAATACAATGCCCCTTTTGGGATGTACCTTACCCGACACCTGCAGCAATTAGAAAGACCTCAAAAGTATCTCACCAAGAGGATCAAGGGTCTCAAACAGATGCCATATGCTGCTCGGTTAAAAAGACTCCAGCTCTACTCAGTTGCATACCGCCTACTTTGAGGCGATCTATGCCTGACATACAAAGCTATGTCAAATCCAGAATTAATGGACATGCGCCACCTTAGTAAATCTAAATCCCTTAGAGCCACACGCTCGAGGGACTTGAACCTCAGCACAAAAATAAATAGAACTTGCTGGAGGGACAGGTTCATAACCCAGAGGCTCCCTTCGCTCTGGAATAGAATTCCAGTTCATGTGAGGCAGAGCACCTCACTGAATCTCTTCAAGAAGAATCTCGATAAGTGGATGGGGGATCGTAGGTTTGTCCCAGGGATTACTCCCGTGTCACTATTAGACAGAGGCACAGTAAACTAAACCTTAAAAAGGGCACAGTATACTCAAATCAAGGGGTGGCATAAGCCATACAGAATCGGGCTAGGCTTATAATTGCCCCAGGGCAGATAGCCTAGTATGAACCTATGAACCTTAACATCCCTCTGCAGACCTGTGATGGATGTCATTTTGGAGGCGAGAAGGCCTAGTACTAGAAAATCTTATGCTGACAAATGGAAAAGATTCTGTGTCTAGAATCAGTCTCAAGGGATAAGCCCAGGAGTGCCCAACATTCCCCAGATTTTACAATACTTAACTGAGATGCTTCACAAGGGTCTGTCCTTTTCTTCCATAAAAATCCATGCTTCAGCCATTTCAGCTCATTACAATACAGAACCTCCCCTCTTCTCTCATCCTCTGCTAAAGCAGTATCTCAGAGGGGCTAAAAACTTAAGACCAACCAGGAGAGCTCCAACCCCTGCCTGGGACCTCAGTGTTGTATTGGAAAAGCTCACTCTCCCTCCTTTCGAGTCAGCTGCTACTGCAGACTTAAAATTTCACTCGTGGAAAACAGCTTTCCTTTTAGCAGTCACTTCAGCTAGAAGGATTTCCGAATTACAGGCTCTTATGGCAGTGGAGCCTTTCATCATTTTTCATGCGGACAGGGTATCTCTCAGGACCAATCCATCCCTCATGCCTAAGGTGGTATCCAGTGTGGCTATCAATCAGACCATTCATTTGCCAACTTTCTTTCCCAATCCACAGGGATGTACACAGACAACTTAGATTTTACTTAAACAGGACAAAATCTCAAAGAAAATCTGAACAGCTGCTGGTGGCATTTGCTGCAGGGGCAGAGGGAAAGGCTGTTTCAAAGCAAACCATTTCCAAATGGATAAGCCACTGTATTCGTTTCTGCTATATGCACCATGGTAAAACTATCCCCCAGGGGATCAGATCCCATTCCACCACGGCTGCGTCTACTTCAACAGCTTTTCTCAGAGGTGTTCTACCAGGGACATTCTAGAAACTGCTACCTGAAGCTAAGTTCATACTTTCACCAAACATTACCATTTACCACTTTTCTCTAAATCCAGAGCTGGCTTTCCACTGCTGTCCTGCATGGCCTTATAGCTGGTCCTGATAATGTACAATTCCCTCCTCCCAACCATAGCTTTGGGAATCTACCCAAATGTAATGACTACAACAGTGAAACATGAAAAATATAGTACAGTTGTGTACACTTACCATAAATGTAGATGTTCAAGTGTATTCACTGTTGCAGTCCTGGTTACCCTCCCTCCAGCCCCTTCTTTTTCTCTGGCTATACCTCTACTTTCTCTCACTATGCTTAAAAGCCCTTTTGGTGTATTTGCTTTTGGTTGGAGGTATATTTTTTGTGTTTTTAATTTTATTTGCTCCCCATTTGGGGGGCACCTGACATCTGGGTCAAGAAAAACTAATGTAATGGTGTCGGCTGCATGTTTTATACCCCTGACGACCTGACGTCACGGAAGAAGGGACAGCAACCGACGCAGGACCCAAGACTTTGTTAATCAGGCCGACTGAGGGCAACCTGCCAGCAGATTACCCAAATGTAATGACTGCAACAGTGAATGCACTCAACATCTACATTTATGGGAAGCCTACACAACTGTACTTTCTAAGGTATTCCCTCACTAGAAGAACTTAGACCAAATGAGTTTGATTTTTGTCAGACTCTGTTCAGGTGGAAAAAGTGTATTTTGCAGAAAAAATGTTCAGTAAGAATAAGCCTTAAATTGATCCTGCCTTCAAAGGAGCAATTAACATAGTGCCAGCTTGTGTTCTGCATTCTCTTACATGTATTTAATAACTGTTCTTCAGCTAAATGTTTGTTCTTCTTTCAGCTTTTCCCGGTTAGGGGTCGCCACAGCAGAACTCCAGTCCGTTAATGATTGGCCGTAGATTTTTATGGTGCCGAGGTACCAGCTCGACGCCCATTCTACACATGTCTTTCGAACGCCACTTGACCACGGGTAGGACATGCAGACTCCACACAGAAGGCGCTCCAGCTGAGAATCGAATGGGAGAACCTCTCGATGTGAGGCAACAATGCTACTGCTGCACCACCGTGGCTTATTGTTCTTCAGCTAAATAGACTGTAAAATTAATTCATCTTAGAAATTTTAATTTGTGGGTACATCATTTTCACAGTAAGTAGGACTCGTATGCCATATCACAGCCAACTACTTTACTCCTCCTTGTCATCTGCTGCCCATAATGCTTTTCTAAACAAACTGGCATCCCCTCCTTATTGAGCCTAACACTATTCTATCTTGGGAAACATCAGCTATCCCTTCATTAACTGGGAAACTTACACTACCTCAAATATGCGCAAAGATTCCTGGAGGTCATTAATGCTAACTCCCTAAACCAGTTGGTTCAAGTCCTAACTGGGGTTTAAAAATTATTGAACTTTGTTCCCACAAATATTGCCACCATATGCTCAAAGCCTACAGTTACTCCATCCCTGGTTAAATCTGAACAAAGTCTAAAGAATCCCTTACATTAAATCTGTATTACCTTGTCCCAATCTGCTGGATATAAAGGTGAGTAAATGGAGTTCTTATTATCAAGTAAAAACTTTAAGAATATCACGAGAATCAGTTTTTATCCCTGAAGAAAACTGAATTTGCCAAATATGATTAGTGCTTAACTAAATCTATAAAGAAGATCCTTTGAGATTCATACTTAAAAATACATTTCCTTGTTATCCTTAAGTAGATCAGCTTCACCTAAATTTTTATAGGAATCTTCTCATATGACCTTTGCAGAATGTTTTTGGTACAGTTAATCGAACCACCTGATCTAAAATAGTTAATTGTTCTGATAGAATATCCCATTCTTGTCTTTTGGTAAGTTTTTTATTGTTGGTTGAAAGAGAATACCAGAAATGTAAGAATTAAAAGCAGCCCATATGTATGTTTAGGAACATTTTGCTCTTGAAATCCTTAACTAAATTTGCCCAATGCTTCTCTAATCTAACCTGAATATTTATTTTTTATTGCTTTTTTAAAATGGAAGGTTTTGTCAATTTACTATGAATGGAAAAGGTACTTTACTAAAAGAGGCTCATGATCTGAAATGTCTTTAAGGTATTGAATGAAATGAGAAGAAAGAAAAAATATAGTCTAATCTAGCCGGCTTTTTAAATATTGCATTGTGATGCATGAACTGCTGAGGTGAAGAGTAGTTGTGCTTCCAAAAACCTAGCTTAGCTGTAATGTTCTAATAAGCCTTTTAAAGTTTTCATGTTATGTGATCTTAAATACATAGAAAAAGAAATGCTAAAGTCACCAGCCAAAATAATTTTCTTGGCATTAAGATATTACATCCTACTTGATAAGTCTCTCAGAGATATGTTATAGCCTGTAAGTAGAGGATAAAGCCATTTATTGCAGTTGTTGTTGTCTTTCGGCTTTTCCCGGTTAGGGGTTGCCACAGCGAAACTCCGGTCTGCTAATGATTGGCAGTAGATTTTCATGAATGCCGAAGTGCCAGCTTGACGTTTAACCTTCAACGAAGGCACGCCCATTTATGCATGTCTTTCGAACGCCCACCCAACCGTGGGGAGGACATGCAGACTCCACACAGAAGGCACTCCCCGCAATGTTATTAAATCAGACATTTGTGAAACTAGCTCTATTGTCTTCCAAAACTTTGTATAATACATTAAATTTAGGAGATGTAAAAAAGAATTGCTACCCCTCTAGACTTGTTATCTAAAGAGTTCAGTAGTATCCTCTCAAAGGGCTCACTCAACAGATAAAACTGGGTGTTTCAACAGAGACAGATGTAGTTCCTATCTAATTATTTTAGATCTTCTTTGTTTCTTTCTATACCTTGTCATTCTTTCCCATTCCACATATAATTGCTGCTCATTCTGTGTCCAACCTCAGCACGCAATTTCACACCCCCTGCTTTGTCTCACCTAACAGACCCAAACCATCTTATATTCTTTTCTTACCAAATTCCATAGCCATATTTATTGTTGTTGCTTGCCGTCCATGTCTGGGTACCCTATCCACCATACTCTTCAAGTGACTATAGGACTTCCAATATGGTTGTAAGGACTTCCAAAATGGCTGCACATTGAGTAGCAGCTTAATTCTAACTCTCCCAGGGTAAAAACAGAAACTTAGCGGAGAAAGCCAGTGAACCTACATTTCTGGGTAAATTTCAGTAACTGGCTGGTAAGTGCACTGCCTGGATGCCAGGGAAAGAGAACTTCAGAGGACTTAAAGAAAAATCAGCTACAAAAGGTGATGAAGAAACACTGACTGGGAAAATTACTGCAACTGTTCTGCAAAAAGCAATGCAAGCTCCAGACTTGAATTCAAGTAACCTAAAGGAAAGTAAAAGGCAACTACATGCAGACCTGGTTAAAATAAATGAAACACTGATGGAGTATATCAACTCAAACAGTAAAAGGCTGAAAAATGGTAGAAGTTTTAAACAAATATTCAGATAAGATGATACAATTGCAAAACTCAGAGGTCAAAATGAAGAAAGGGCTGACTAAATATGAGGCTGAAAAGAAGACATGTTTCAAAAAATAATTTAAATTAGAGGACAAAGCATGTAGAGAAAACCTGAAATTTTCTACTTGTGCTTTCATAAAATTAATACAGTCTGTTCCTTCCAGCTCCTCTGATACAGTAAACAACTGGACTGGTATTCCACAATAGGATTTTTTAATTGAAAGGGTACATCAGGTGTATGCTCCAAACCTGGCTATGAGAAAGCAACCTAGACTTTTAATAGTAAAGATGCAATATTATCACCAGAAGGAGTTGATTTGGACTAAATTGTGGCAGAAGAAAAAATGTACTAAAAGTGGGAGACAGCAGAGTGTTTGTAGGAGAATGACTACTCATTGTGCACCAGGCAGAAAGGAGTAAATGTATTCCATTATTCAGGGAATGTCGAGAAGCAGGCATAAGATTCAAACTGCAGTACCCAGCTATCTTCAAAATATTTTTCCCTGGAGGGACAAGATAATTTTTTGACGAAGTACATGCTAAGGAAGAAATAGAAAAATGTTTCTCCAACAAAAAGTGAGCTGTAAAACCGGAGATTCTGCTTCTCCTTCTTCTTCTGGTAATAAAGACCACAGAGAAATTGTGCCAGTGAAACCTTTTCTAATGTTTCAATGGAAAATGCTTGAGAGAAGGGAAAAAAAGAGTCGACTATAAGAAACAAGAATACATTGGAAATGAAACAGAGACAGGATTTGGGAGATGGAAATGAACAGGAATAAAGTCATTAACTTGGAAATTGAAAAATAACAGAAAAAGAAAATCTGGAAATATTGGACTTTCTTGGACTTTGTTAAACTTGTAGGGGGCTGCAAAGCATATGCCCTACTTCATGTCATTAATGTATGGAAAAATACTTAGAAGAAGGGAAGAGGAGGGAGAAAGTTTAACTGTAAGTAAAACAATTTCTTTAGTGGTACTGTTTCAATAGTGCTTGATTTTCTTTGCATACTATAAAGTAAAGTTTTCTCAGGTATTTTTTAAGTGTAATGAAGATACTAATGTAAACAGATGCTCCTCTTTTTTTCTTCAGTTTTAAGAAATGTAGTCATTGCAATGAAAAGAAAAATCTGGTTAAAGGAGCATGACAAAAGAAAAAATAATATGCTTTTTTCTCATTCTTGCACAGGGGAGTGACTGGCTTAAGGCTCTTAGCTTAATCTAGTAATATGTTTTAATAGAAAACAAGTAAATGAAAAAGAATATTGAATATTACATGGCTTTTTTTAGTAAATGAATGTATGCTTGGCAGTTTTGTGTCTGGTTCTCATTTCTCTAGCAGACAAATCTGATAAAGAGAAATGGTTTGGAAAAATGTTTTCTTTAGTGTTTTTTCCGGCTGAGACAGCTATAAAGATAAGACAAAGCCAAGCAGCACTTAGTAGAAGCACAGACTGTACCGTGAGTCTTTAGTATGGATAACCTTTATTTTAGGTTATCTCAAGTTTGTGTGTGTGGCTGTCGGTTTGGAACATTTGTTCCTATTAGGAGGGTAAAATGTAAATATTTGAAGGTATGCATAGCCGTGTGTGTTATTATTAAGTTAATATGTTTTAGTGGGGTATTGGGGTGTGTTTTTCTGTTTGAGGGCTTTCAATAAAACAAGTTTTGTAAGATGTGACATAGGCTTAAATGAAGATGGCAAGAAACAACTGTATAAAAGATTAACCTGCCAAACAATATATGCATGTAACACAAAAGCTGGAACTAGATATTTAACAAAAAAGCTGTTATACATAAAAGGTGGGAATAGTAACTTTGCAAAACATTGATGCTTTCTGTAAAGTCTTTAAATGTCAGTGGTATCACAGATAAAAATAAATACAAAAAAGAAAATGTAATGAACTATATTAATATGTAGAGTGCAAATAGCTGTGCTACAGGAGACACACTTGGAAAGGACTGAACATGTGAATTTGATAAAGAAAGGTTTTCAGGGTGAGTATTCAATGGAATACCTGAAGCAATGGAAAAGAAGAGTACTTGTATTAATTGCAAGAGGAGCTCCAGTGGTGATAGAAAAAGATAAAAAAGACAATAATGGTAGAATTGTAGTACTAAGCGGCTACTGGCAAAGGAGGAGGATTGCACTGGCATGTATTTATATTCCACTGAAAACTGCCATAATGGAGCTTAAGAACATTCTGGAAGAAATTAGCTTTCAGCAAGGAGTATTACTTATAGTTGGAGACTGGAATTTGATCTGCAGCAGTGAAGATGAGTCTGGGGGGCCCAGAAGGGAAAATATAATGAGAGGGCAGATTTTAAAGAAATTGTATGAAAATATTTGGCATAGAACATCTGAATTCAGTACTAGGAGTTCAGAGTGAATGTACATATCATTCCCCAAGATACTAAGCTGGGCTAGGCTAGTCAGAATTTATATTTTACAGGAACATGTTCATTTAACTGAAGGTCTTGATACACACCCAATAACCATTTCAGATCATGTGCCAGTAATAACTAAAATAAAAACACAAGGTCTTCTTCTTTTTCTTTCAGCTGCTGCCATTAGGGGTCGCCACAGTGGATCATCTGTTTCCATTTTGTTCCCTGTCCTCTGCATCTTGCTGTGTCATACTAACCACCTGCATGTCCTCTCTCACCACATCCATAAACCTCATCTTAGGCCTCCCTCTTTTCCTCTTACCTGGTAGCTCCATCCTTAACATCCTTCTCCCAATATACCCAGCATCCCTCCTCCGCACATGTCCAAACCAACACAGTCTCACCTCTCTGGCTTTGTCTCAAAACTGTCCAGCCTGAGCTGATCCTCTAATATAATAATTTCTAATCCTATCCATCCTTGTCTCGCCTAGTGCAAATCTTAACATCTTTAGCTCTGCTACCTCTAGCTCCGACTCCTGTCTTTTCATCAGTGCCACTGTCTCCAACCCATATAACATAGCTCGTCTCACTACCATCTTGCAGACCTTCCCTTTCACTCTTACTGGTACTCGTCTGTTACAAATCGCTCCTGAAACTCTTCTCCACCCACTCCACCCTGCCTGCACACTCTTCTTCACCTCTCTTCCACACTCACCGTTACTCTGTACTGTTGATCTCAAGTATTTAAACTCATCCACCTTCGCCAGCTCTACTCCATGCATCCTCTCCATTCCTTTGTCCTCCCCTCGTTCACACACATGTATTCTTAGTCCTGCTCACCTTCATTGCTCTCCTCTCTAGAGCATACCTCCACCTCTCCAGGGTGTGTCATCCTCAAACATCATAGTCCACAGGACTCCTGTCTGATCTCGTCTGTCAACCTGTCCATCACCATTGCAAGTAAGAAAGGACTCCGAGCTAATACTTGATGTAATCCTACCTCCATCTTGAATACATCTGTCACTCCTATAGCAGACCTCACCATTGCCACATTGCCCTCATACATATCCTGTACCACTGTTACATACTTCTCTGGCAGTCCTAACTTCCTTATACAATACCACAACTCCTCTCTAGGCACCCTGTCTTATGCTTTCTCTAAGCTTACAAAGGCACAATGCAAGTGCTTCTGACCTTCTCTATACTTCCCCATCAGCACGCTCAGAGCAATCATTGCATCTGTAGTGCTCTTTCCTGGCATGAAACAGTACTGCTGCTCACTAATCATCATCTCCCTTCTTAACATAGCTTTCAGTACTCTTTCCCATAACTTCATGCTGTGGCTGATCAGTTTTATCCCTCTGTAGTTACTGCAGCTCGGCACTGAGCCTTTATTCTTAAAAATCAGTACCAATACACTTTCGCCTCCACTCCTCAGGCATCCTCTCACTTTCCAAGATTTCATTAAACAATCTGGTTAAAAACCCCACTGCCATCTCTCCTAAACACCTCCATGCTTCCACAGGTATGTTATCTGGACCCACAGCCTTTCCATTCTTCATCCTCTTCATAGCTCTTCTTACTTCCTCCTTGCCAATCTGTTGCACTTCCTGATTCACTATCCCCACATCATCCGATCTTCTTTCGCTCTCATTCTCTTCATTCATAAGCCCATCAAAGTACTTTCCATCTGCTCAACACACTCTCCTCACTTGTGAATACATTTCCCTCATTATACTTTATCACCCTAACCTGCTGCACATCTTTCCCAGCTTGGTCCCTCTGTCTAGCCAATCGGTACAAGTCCTTTTCTCCCTCCTTAGTGTCCAACCTTTCATACAACTCACCATACGCCTTATCCTTAGCCTTCACCACCTCTATCTTCACCGTATGTCTCATTTCCTAGTACTTCTGTCTACTTTCTTCATCTCTCTGACGATTTCACTTCTTTGCCAACCTCTTCCTCTGTATACTCTCCTGTACGTCTGCATTCCACCACCAGGTCTCCTTGTCCTCCTTCCTCTGTCCAGATGTCACACCAAGCACCTTTCTAGCTGTGTCCAGATGTCACACCAAGCACCTTTCTAGCTGTCTCCTTTATCACCTCTGCTGTGGCTGCCCAGCTATTTGGCAACTCTTCACTGCCACCCAGTGCCTGTCTTAACTCTTCCCCGAATTCCACCTTACAGTTATCTTTTTTCAACTTCCACCATTTGATCCTTGGCACTGCCCTCACTCTCCTCTTCTTTTTCTTGATCGCCAACATCATCCTGCAGACCCCACCATCCTGTGCTGCCTAACTACGCTTTCCCATGTCACCACTTTGCATTCTCTAGTCTCCTTCAGACTGGCCTCTTGCATAGGATGTAATCCACTTGTGCATCTTCCTTCACTCTTGTACGCCTGTGCTCCTCTGTCTTCTTAAAGTATGTGTTCACCACAGCCATATCCATCCTTTTTGCAAAATCCACAACCATCTGACCTTCTGTATTTTTCTCTTTAACACCATACCTGCCCATCACCTCCTCATCCCCTATGTTCCCTTCACCAGCATGCTCATTAAAACCTGCTCTAATCACCACTCTCTCACCCTTGGGTGCACTCTGCACCGCTTCATCCAACCCGCTTCAAAATTTTTCTTTGTCATCCATCGCACACCCAACTTTTGGAGCATATACATTAACAACATTCATTATCACACCATCAATTTCCAGCTTCATAAACATCACCCTATCTGATCTTATTTTCACCTCCAAAATACTCTTGACATACTGTTCCTTCAGGATAATCCCTACCCCATTTCTCCCCCCATCCACACCATGATAGAACAATTTGAACCCACCTTCAGTACACCTGGCCTTACTCCCCTTCCATCTGGTTTCTTGCATGCACAATATGTCAACCCTCCTTTTCTCCATTATATTAGCTAGCTCTCTCCCTTTACCGGTCACGCTGCCAGCTTTCAAAGGTCCTACCTTCACTTCCACTTTTCTAATTTTCCTCCCCTCTTCATGCCTCCAGGCATGCCTTCCCCCTCTTCTTTTCCTTCAGCCAACAGAGGTCCAATTTCCACCAGCACCCTGTTGGCAAACAGTACTGAGGTGGTTGTTGTTAACCCGGGCCACAACCGATCCTGTATGGAAATCTGTATTATTGTCTGCATGCTTGATCTGACAACTTTTGCACCAGATCCCCTTCATGAGGTAACCCACCCCATTTATCTAGGCTTGGGACTAGCACAAAGAAGACACACTAGTTTCTGCATCCCCCCAGTGTCTGGGTTCAATAAAAACACAGGGTAATAAAAGAAAAATAAGACACTGGTGCTTTCCCACCTATCTGTTGAAAAGAGAGGAATTTAAGAAATGGGTAGTGGAAATTATTCAGGAACTATTAGGGAAGACAGAAATTTCTTCTGAAAATGTATCTAGGGATTGGGATAAAATTAAAGTGGAATTTAAAAATAGGGTGGAAATAAAAGAGAGAAATATGGTTAAGAAGTAACCAGAATTGTTTAGAGGGACTGACAAGTAATTTTTATTTAATACTTAAATTATTCCAAAATAGGGGGAATCCCACAGAACAAGAAGAGGAGCAATTGCGGAACACTAAACAGAAAACAAGGGGATCACCTTGATAATATGCATGAGTTTAGAAAGCTTGTTAATCAACTGTTTTTGATAATTAACTCTAGAGCACAGAAACTTTTATCACGACGACTCGGGCAACAGAAAGTAGAAAGGGCTGTTGCCAAGCTTAGGGAGCCTGTAACAAAGAAGATAACAAGAGATCCTGTAGAAATATTTTGGAAATTCTGTGAAAGTCTGTATAAAGCAGAGAAATTTGCAAATCAACAAAAGGCATAAATGGAAATGTTTATGGAAGAATTAATCATACCAAGGTTAAAGGTAGAGGAGGCTCAATTACTAATAGGATAGGAGTAGAGGAGATAAAAATAGTGATGTATAACCAATCTACAGGAAAGTCCCCAGGAATAGATGGTATTCCTGTGGAGGATTGGAAGCTATGAGAGAAGAAACTGATGAAAGATCTGGAAGGTTTTGTTTAACAATAGTTTAGGAGTAGGAGAAGTACCAACATTCAGGAAGAAAGCAATGGTAGCTGTAATACCTAAAGAGGGTAAAGATCCAGCTTCATACAAGCTCATTTTAATACTCAACCATGATTAGAGTGTCTATAATGGCTTAAAGAATGGCAAAAGTGATGCCAGAATTGATAGGTATGGATCATTGTGGTTTTGTGGAAGGGAGTTAAACATTTGACAACATTAACAGAACATTGATAATCCAAAGGGAAGCAGAATGTAAGAAAATACCACTGCTGTTGGTGGGTCTTGTTGCAGAGAAAGCATTTGGAAGAGTAAGCTAGTACTTTATGAGTAGGCTAATTGAAGCATATGCCTTCCCTGATAAAATGTTAAGGTTGTTTAGGAGGATATATGAGGGATCAGAAGTGAACATTAAAGTGGGTAGGGTCCTGTCTGATGATTTCTGCTTGAGAAGAGGAACCAGGCAGGGGTGTCTTCTCTCCCCTTTGTTAATTGGATTATATTTAGAGCCATTGGCAAAGAAAATAAGGGACTCGGAAATCCAAGAATATAATTGGTATGGTAGTCAAGAAAAGCTGGCTCTATTTGCAGATATTATTTTATATCTGACAAAACCAGAAAGGGACACTACTGTGTTGAACATTTTGAGACTCTTTTATATCTTTGTGGGATGCAAAATTAATGAAGCTATAACAAATGCAATAGTGCTAAATTATGTACTCACACACAGCTCTGCAAAATCCATTCTTATAGGGACATGATAAAATGATGCATTTAGGAGTATAGATTAAAAATGATTCTGGTGTGGCAGCTAAGGATATGTGGGAAGAGGCTAAATAAAAGATGATACAAAAATTGAGAAAATGGGAAGCTCTTGTTATATGGCTATCAATAGTAAGATACAAGCATTCAAAATATTTTAGTCCCTTTAGTTTTATACACAAGTCAAACATATTTTTATCAACCGGAGTAGAAGTTGTGGATAGCCATTAATAAAGAGTTGAAGGATTTTATCTGGGAGGGGAAGACCGCAAGAGTCAATTGGGATAAGCTGATTCTTCCGATAGAGCAAGGCAGATTGTGATTACCTGATTTGAAGGGGTATGTCAGAGCAGCACCGTTAAGGCTCCTATACATATGACAAGCAGAAAATTATAATTCAAAGTGGAAAGGGATGACAGTGAAACTGGAGGAAGCTCAAGCAACAAGGAGAGACTGGGAGTTTTGATGCAGACCTTTAAGGAGAATAACAATTATCATACAGAGTATTATATTCATAAAGTAGAAGAAAGTATTCTAAGAACTAAGTCAACATGGGATGGAGAAAGGAGATTCTACCAGTAGGGATGACTGCAATTAGGGATACAGAGAGTAGGTAAGAAGGGGCTGGATTTTATTGGAGAAAACTGATAAAAGGACCAAGGTATTGGGAGCAAATAACTAGAGAGGGAAAGGGAATAGAATGGGAAGATGCCAACATTTATTTGGACTGCAGGTTACAATTTGCATTCCCTATCAAAGATTGATACCAGAGCATAGGCAAAGAGAAAGAACAAGGGGGTCCTCAATGAAAGATCAGCACAGATAGAGCTTTTACTAGAATCTAGTACAGAAGCTGCCATTAAAAAGGAATAATTAGTAGTGTTTATAAAATATTACATTATAACTATATGACTCTATCAGTGGAGGTTAGAAAGGATTGGGAAAAGAGATGGATAAGCGATTCACAAAGAAACAGTAGGGGATATATTTACGTCTCCCAAATATGTACAAAGTTTAGAAGATCCAGGATCTTTGCTTTGAAGTGTTTACATAGGTATTTTTATACCTCAAGTAGACTCCAAAGAATTTGTTCACAAGTACACAGCAAATGTTGGAGGTGTGATGGGGAAGAAAGAAGTAACTGAGAACATATTTCTTGTGAGTGTAATGAGGTGGTATACTTTAAAGATTCCCTGCAGACTGCTTTTTCAGAAATACTGGGTGAGTTAGCTGGTATAACTAAAGAAATATTTTTTTGAGCTATGATACAGAATCAGAATTGTCTAGACATAGTAAGGCCTTGCTGAGTCTAATTATGGTGGCTGCCAAAAAAACAAGTTACTAGAAAATGGAAATCAAAATCTAAACCAACTGTACTAGTAGTGAATATAGTAACAGATAAAACAACTGGAACTGGGATTTTTAGAAAAGGGTAGGAGGAAATTACATAGGAAAAATTGGAATTGTGGCAACAATACATACGGAAGAAATGAGGTTTTAAAGAAAGCTGGATTTGAATGAGCTATGTAATGTTTGACTGACAATGACTGGATAGATTGTAAGTGATGTATAATATATTTGTGTCAACATGGCTTGTAATGTATAATGTTTCCAACTAAAATTATATCAGAATGGTTTGTTTTCATTTATATAAATGTAGAATTGCCTATGTCATATGTGATTATAGTTCTTCTTTAAAAAAAAGCCTTCACTGTCTGAGTGCATTTGCACTTGCAACCTGTGGGGAGCTTGGCTCCCCTCAGGATACATTGTTAACAGAAATAGGAAGAGTTGCCAAGAGGGAAGGCAGTGCTCCCCGGGGGACAAAATAGACCACCCCTCAGGACCAGCAAGCTGTCCTTCTACCTGCCATATATATCTTGCTTGTGAACAGAGAACTTACTGGGGTTGCCAGACATGACTGAATGAACCATAGGGCTGAAGCCTAGCCCAGGAATGTCTGGTTCTTGTTCCCCCAGAACAAAAGGGTTGATTGGGTGCAGGTGGAAGAGCCATTGGGCAAGGTCCTGTAGGGAGTAAAAAAAAAATCAAATCATTTTTGCCATATTTATATATTTTAGAATATTATAACAATGATATGAACAAAACAATAGAATGACCCGAAAGGTTTGTGTATTACAACATTTCTGTGAAAGAAAGATAATACAAAGGTAAGATAAGCATGCATAGATTCTTCATACAAGAACAGCTAAACTAAGGCATGTGCATATATTTGAATGAATATATTATTGTTCTGTGTTCATTGATGAAGTTTTGAGGGCTCCCTTTTGAAATGTCGGCACTTAAATGCCAAGTGTCGAACAACCGAAAAAAAAAGACCAAAGATAAAGGAGAAGAGCGAATCTCTTGAAAATCTCTCTTCTCCTTAAATCTTCTTTTTGCAGGTAAAGAAGCTCCCCTACACCCCCATGGGGGGGGGGGGCAAGTCTTCCCCACCCCCCCCGAACTTATATATACTAACTCTGATATTGCCATACCTTTCAGAAAAGGGAATATTCTGAGAAATGACTTCTCAGACTTGTATAAGTCTAGTCTTTTGGTCTTTCAGTCTCTGCATTTTGGGACTCACTCTAGAGGGTTTTGCCATTTCAAATGGTTACCATTTTGAGGCATCACCTTGTAGTACTGTTTATTCATTTAAGTGTTCCATTATTGCCTTCAGGCATCACTTTGAAATACTGTCATTATAGTTCTAAGTCCATTATATTACAGTTTCCCCTCTTATTAAGTGAAGTATAGCAAGAAAAATGTCTGTGCTCAGTGCAATATTTCTGGAGCTTAATCAGACTTTTGCTGGTGTCCAGTGTGACACCATCTCTAAATTAGACCAGTGGCCTCCTGTTAATGCCAGTCAGGTAGTTGTATTGTGTCATAGTGGTGTCCATTACATGGCTGTCTCGTGATGTGTACAAGTCCAGGATAAAACCTACACTTGTTTCTAGCTGACATAACTTTTCTGTTCTAAATAATGCTATTTATGAATGACCTTCCATGCACAGATCTAGCATTCATGTTTTGAGTGGTTGCTGAGGTCTTGAATGCACCCATGAATGTTAGTGTCTCATCAGATATAGTTTTGAAGTAGAATCTGTCATGGTGTAAGTGCAAAAAGTTTCTCACAGCTACTTAAAGAAGCAATAGACACTGCTGGATTTCTGTCACAAAAATGAAGTGCTGTAAACTACTACTATCTAAAATTTAAAAAAATATATATAGATAGCCACAACAAATGCAAAACTCACATATGTTTATCAATGCATACACGCTGTGAAAATTAAAGCAGAATAAATAACACACTATAGAGGTGTGGAACAGAAGCAAGACAACCAGTGGCTCCCTATATCCCCTTACTCCTTACCAACTCCACAGTTACACAGCTGGAGGAGAATTATTTATTCCATAAACTTGTACTGTTCCATAACAGTACAGTTTGTTTTTGAAAAGACTGACATCTCTGTGCTTTGACACTTCTATGAATCTATGGACATGAAAATGCTTTGCTGCACTTGTCCTTTGAACTATGTATTTCACTCTATGTAGATTCATTACTGGTGGCTTTATTGGGAGTAAGTAGATTCGACACTGATTACCCAATATCTATGTGACCCATATCTTTGGGAATATATTTTATAATTTTATGTACTTCTAACTACAGAATATCTTATACTTCATACTTATCAGTTGAAGGTTCTAATTCAACCTTGCTGCCCAGACTGTATGCATTATGTACTTAACTATACTGCATCTGTTTTGAGTCATTTACATGCTATGTCAAGTTAACCTTTGTGTGACACTTTTAACCTTTCTTGGACCCAGCAGTCCTTTGCATAATGCAAAACTTTGGCACAGCAAAATAATAGCTGTTTTTTAACTGTACACCTGATAGCTGTTTTTAACGGTACACTAAACCACTTCTTGTTGCAGTTCCACGGAATTCTTTTTTGTGGTTTCTTTGAACTTTGCACTGTGATCTCTTTGCCTTGATGAAGGAAGAGAAAGAGAGAGTACAGGTAGCAAATTATATGGAAAACTTCTTTTCTTTGTGAAAAAAAACTTCTTCACAGAGAAAGTTGTGCACCTAAAGGAGAGATCAAAATTGGTGGTGTAAGGG
This sequence comes from Protopterus annectens, assembly GCF_019279795.1. Lineage (NCBI taxonomy): Eukaryota > Metazoa > Chordata > Ceratodontiformes > Protopteridae > Protopterus > Protopterus annectens. The sequence goes on from NC_056737.1 coordinate 1,832,258,985, forward strand.
AAATCCACTGAAGTAACCAAGATGTGAAGAAAGGGTAAGTGAGAAGTAAGGCATTAAGGAGAGTTAGAATGTTAAATACAGATAAAGAACAGACTAGTGAGGTTAAGTGGGCTCCCTCCCTGCCAGAAGTGCAAGACTCAGAATATTGAGTCCTGTAAGTTTAATTGCATAAGAATTAGAGCAAATCGTGAAACCCTGTAGTGTCATCAAAGAGGTTTTGCAATTGGGGGGGTTACCTTCCTGCACCCATCAAACAGTAGGCTGTACCCCTACCACATATCTGCTACTTGCATATATTAACTCTGAATCACTGTACTTTGGAGTAGAGGAAATACTTTGAGGTGTGGCATCCTTGGACTTTATGTTCATGGCATATATCTTATATATTTGTTCTTCTAGTCTCTCCCTATAGAGTTATAGTTCTTAAAATTTCTTCAGGAACCCAGGCTAAGTGTCTGTTGCTGTCAAGCAAATATGATGTTATATAATGCTTAGGTTAGGTTAGATAATAATAATAATAATGTTAAATCTGATATTTGATAGTCTTTTACATAATGTGTATACAATATTCCATTCTGTTTCTGTGTCAGTCCATCTTTAAACTAACAGTGTTCTTCCAGTTTTTGTAGTTTTGTCATTTATGTTTTCATCTTTTCTTTCATTTATTTTATGAAAACTAAGTTGCTCAGATGTTAAAGGTGGTTTTGGTTTCATATGATTCTGCAAAATAAGCACAATGTCTTGAAATGACTTACATTTTGGCTTTTCAGCTGTTCTCAAACAAGCAGTACATTTTGGGCTCCATTGCATTAAACAAAGTCACAAATGCCATTGTGTACTGTTAACAACAACAAAACACAATCTCCTGTCCACATAAGTGGAGCACACCTCACTGGTGTTTAAAAGCACTTAGTCATAATGATCTATAATTGCATTACTGCAGATGTATCCAAATATTGCTTGCAGTCGCTTCAAAACACGTAACTTTTATTTTGCACCAAAATGTCAGTTATCTGTATTCATAAATACTATGTCCATATTGCAATTTGCTTAAAAACTGCTGATTACTTTGTAGTTGCTGGGTTGTTTAGTAAAAATCCAAAAGTGTACGTAGGCCTTTATTAAGTAATATCTGTCTTAATACAGAAAATTTTAAATACAATTTTTTTCAATAATCTAAGAAATTATATGTATTTGATATAGTCTTTTATATAAAAAGGTAACCTTGTTTTGTTTTGATATATCTGACATATATTCTTTTGTTTTAGAAAAGTAAGTTCACATTGTTTGCACCACTTGTTCATATGTGCCACTGTACTTCTGAGACTTTTGTGTACAAGTACATTATGTGCATTTGCCTCGGTGCAGCATTTATCTAACCCCTGTTGTAAGTACTCCTGTTGTCTTAAAAAGTTTGTATGTGCATTAAATTCTGTTTTCAAAAATAGTTTTCCCAAATAGGATCATTAGATTGTTGTTACATTGAAATTGTATTTCTAATAACCCATTTTGTTGATTAGATATATTGCACTTGCACTACATATCCCAATATTTGCCAGCATCAGTTTTTTGTCTTCACCACCCAGACAACAAACTTCTTAAATTTTCTTTCCATCCTTTCAGGGTTTCTGTTTGGAGTTGCTGAAATTCACCTGCACACATGGTTTGTACTACTTATCAATATGTTGTGTGCAACCTAGGTTAAATTTACACATCATAAACTTAAATGGGGACAGACCAGACTAGAATGAAATTTCTTTCTATTTACTGCTGTTCATACATTGTAACATTTGGGTATAGTTAGGATACTCAGTAACAACATTAGTACATGGAATTGTACTGATAACTTTATTAGTATTTAATCAGCATTTGTGTAATACACTGAAATCAGACCACACGACATACGTACTGATAATATCTAAGATCTAATATCTAAGAGCCCAACTCTATTTTAAACAAGCATTACTCAAATACCCCTACAATGCCGCCACATACTTTTAATAAATCTTCAAACTCTAATCTTGTTTACTGCCTAATACCCCCACTTATAATTCTCTATCTTCTCACAGCCTATGAATACCAACACCTCCCTGGCACCCACTATCCTAGAACCAGAACCAGTACTAATCAGCCACATAATTCTTACCAACCGCTACCCCACCTCTCATCAAACTCTTCTAATGCAAAAACTCAACATCCCATTCGTGCTTCATATATTAATCCTAGAACTAAATACTACCACAAACTCTTTTATTAAAACTCCAGAAACTTGCTATTAGATTACTACCTAACCTCTAGTGGATGGTGACATCCACCATAACTCCACCTGTTACTGTCAGCCCCACAAATAACACCCATACTAGCTACAAAACTCAAATAATGCCCACTCCTAGTGTGTCACCTAAACATTAGAAGTATAAACAAGAAAATTCACTACTTACATGTCCTCCTAGATCTCCACTCCCCTGATATGCTATGCCTTACAGAGGCCTGGCTCAAGCCTACTACCATTGTTAATGAGATTGTACCCCCAGGGTACAATATATTAAGACCTGATCGCATCTTTAAGAAGGGAGGGGGTAGCCATCTTGTATAAATCCACTCTGGAAGTGTCCAAAACTTGTACCCCAAATGCTTTGTTTACTAACAATGCAGAAATACTCATCACAAAGTTCCAACTCAACAAACAGAAATCTATAAACATTGCATGTGTCTATATTCCCCCAGATGACAACACAAATACCTTGGAGGGTATCCTCCAATTGCTCTCCACTAACTGCCCCCAGAAAACTATTATTCTCTGGGATGTTAATATCAACTGAAATACTTGCTCTTCAGACTTCCCCTCCACCCATATAAATTTGCATGGCTTCTCCCAGATGATATCTTTCCCCAACCAGAATCAATAAGCCTAACAAAAAAGAAAGCATCCTAGACTGGATATTAATAAACAACCTACACCAGATATATAAAACAGGCACCCTACCTGAGGACTTTAGTGATCACTTCCTGACCTATATAATCAGGAAAAGAAATGACATCTCTCAACAATCTTCCTTTAAAACCATTAGAAATTGTAAGAACTTTATTCAGACTAAATTTCAGAATGAACGTAACACATGTGACTGGTCCAACCTATGGCTACTTCCACTAGATGAAGCGGTCTCATACTTTAACTCTACATTTCTTGCTATCCTGGATAACCATGCTCCCCCACACACTATCAGAACCAATAACAAAGTAGCACCATGGCTGTCCAATTATACAAGACAAAAAATTATTAGTAGAAAGAAAGCGTGGACCTCCTGGAGAACCACTAAGTCCCCAAAAGACCACCTTATATATAAACATCTGAGAAATGATGCAAAAAAGTCTATTATGCTAAACAAAAAATTACTACTGTAATATGCAACAAAAGCACCAAAATCAACCACATAAATTCTGGTCAGGCATAAACAAACTTCTCCACCCAGGCCAACCAACTACCCCTACCCCCTTAATTACCCTTCAACAACCTCCTAAAATTGTTGCTAACACCTTTAACACTTTCTTTACAGAAACTGTGCAATCTCTAGGCAGTAAGCTATCTCCCTGTACCGCACGTACCACCAACCCCACACCTGATGATAAGATCCCCTTTAAGCTTGATCCAGTACCAACATCTTTTATCAAGTCCTACTTAAAAAACTGAAACCCACCACCCTTTCAGCAGACCTACTACCTGCAAAATATCTCCAAAAAAACGCTAATGAAATAGCATACCCCATATCAATTTTAATCAATAGAACTGTCCAGAAAGCCTATATCCTCCACTTCTGGAAAATCTCCCACATTGTTCCTCTTCATAAAGGGGGAGATTCCACTGAACTTTCAAATTATAGGCTTATAGCCATACTGTTTCCCTTGGCTAAAATAATGGAAAAATGTATCCACAAGCAATTTCTTGCCTCTCTGAATCAAAACATTCTCCTAGCCCCCTCCCAGCATGGATTTAGACCTTGCCATAGTACAACCTCAACCCTTCTCTCCTTCTCCCATACAATAAATCAAAACCGTAATGACAGCAAGCTCTCCTCAGCCCTCTTCCTTGAACTATCCAAGGCATTTGTTATGGTAAATCACCAGCTACTCTTAAACACATTAAAATCACTCTCCATAGATAACCTAGCAATTACCTGGTTTCATTCTTACCTAAGTGACAGACAACAAGCTGTACTATGGAAGAATAACCTATCATCCCTTTTACCAGTCACCCTTGGAGTCCCACAGGGATCTATATTAGGTCCCCTCCAATTCTCCATATTCATTAATGACCTGTACAAAAGTCATCCCTGATGCAACTTGTATTCAGTATGCAGATGACTCAACCCTAATCTGATCTGCCACCTCCCTCACAGATTTACAATCCTTGTCCCAAATCACTTTCAACAAAGTAGAGAACTGGCTCACTGGTTGCCAGCTAAACCCAAATAAAACCAGACTATTACTCTTCTCCCTCACTTGCAAGATCCCCTCACTACCTCATAATGGTACCATAATTTCCCCAGAACCTAGTACTAAACTACTGGGAGTGATCATCGACAACAACCTCAAGTTTGATGCTCACATAGACAAAACTATTAAAACAGTTAATAAAAAATTAGGCTTTTTATACAGGATTCAACCATTCCTAACCCCATCTACTAGAACTGTTATTACCCGTACACATAGGTTCATAGGTTCATACTAGGCTATCTGCCCTAGGGCATTTATAAGCCTAGCCAGAGTGTGTATGGCTTTCGCCACCCATATTAAATTAATTTTGCTATGCCCTTTTTCAAGGTTAGTATACTGTGCCTCTGTCTAACAGTGACACAGAAGTGATACCCGGGGTAAACCTACGATCACCCATCCACTCATCAAGATTCCTCTTGAAGAGAGTCAGTGAGGGACTCTGCCTAACCTGGACTGGGATTTTATTCCAGAGTGAAGGGAGCCTCTGGGTTATGAATCTGTCCCTCCAGCATGCCCTATTTATTTCAGTGCTGAGGTTCAAGTCCCTCGAGCGCGTAGCTCGATGGGATTTGGATTTTCTGAGGTGCAGCATGTCGGGTTGGACATGGCTTTATATGTCAGGCACAGATCGCCTCTGAGCAGGCGGTATGCCACTGAGTAGAGCTGGAGTTTCTTTAACCGGGCAGCATACGGCATCTGTTTGAGCCCCTTGATCCTCTTGGTGAGGTTCTTTTGGGGTCTTTCCAGTTGCTGCAGGTGTCTGGTAAGGTACATCCCAAAAGGGGCATTGTACTCAATTATGGGCCTGATGCGGGATGAGTAAAGAGGCACGATGACCTCCCCTGATCTAGATGTGAATCCCTTCATGATTAGGTGGGCTATATAAAATGTTTTTCTAACCACTTTGGCCACGTGGTTGTCAAATGAGAGATTGCTATCAACTTGGGTCCCCAGGTCCCTAATTACTTCTTCTGTACTTAATGGATTACCACCTATGTGGTAATTTGTGGGCACTTTGTTTTTGCCAAAGGGGATGACTATACACTTTTTGGCGTTTAGCTTGAGGCCCTGGCTCTGGCACCAGTTGTCTGTTCCTATGAGGCCCTTTTGGAGGATGCTTGTGTCGGCTGGAGAGTCTATTATGGTGCCTAGTTTGCAGTCATCTGCGAACTTGGTCAGCCACAGTCCTTCCATGTTGGCCTGTACCTCCGAGAAATATATACCGAACAAGAGAGGTCCCAGGACTGAGCCTTGTGGGACGCCACTTGTAACTGGTTTGGAGTCTGACATGGCTCCAGCTATTCTAACCATGTGGGGTCTGTCCTTGAGCCAGTTTGCAACCCATCTAGTGACATAGGGGTTTATATTTAAGCTGGTGAGCTTATCTATAATGCCCAAGTGGGGTATTGTATCAAAGGCTTTTGCGAGGTCCAGGTAGGCTGTGTGGACCACCTTCCCTTGTCAATGGCCTTGGTGACTGTTTCAAAGAAATCGACCAGGTTCAAGAGGCAGGATCTGCCCTTAACAAAGCCGAACTGGGTAGGATCCAGTGTCTGCAGGTCCCCAATATCTTTATTTATAAGGTCCATGATGATCCTTTCCATAGCTTTGCAGACCAAGCTAGTGAGACTTATGGGGCGATAGTTTCCAGGATCCGTTGAGGCACCACCTTTGTGGAGAGGGACCACTGTTGCTGTCGCCACTCTTTGGGTACATATCCTGTAGTAAGGCTGAGATTGAACAGTAGTTTTAGGTTTGGGTTTAGCTCTTCTTGGAGTTCATGTAGGGCGCAGCCGGGACACCGTCTGGTCCCATTGATGCTGTGTTTCTTGCTTTGGAGAGGGCAGCTCTTACCTGAGCATCTGAGATGTCAGGGGCAGCACTCTGCTGGGATAGATATTAGCCCTTTTGGTGGGGAGGGAGAAGTTTGCGCTGAACCTGTCGGCTAGGATGTTGGCAATGTCTGTGGGTTCGGTGTATTTTTGCCATTTTGGACTAATTCTGAGCATATCTGGGAATTCCCACCCAGGTTCCTAACATAACTAAAGAAAGCCTTGTGATTATCCTTAGTGTCCTGTGCAATTTTTCTCTTGAAGCTGGCCTTAGACGATTTTATGAGTGCCCGTAGTTTTTGCTAATACTGATCAGAGATGCCTTCCCTTTTGGGATTTTGCTCTATCATGTAGTAGCTTCCTCCTTCTATTGTATAGTTTGTTTATGGCTGGGGTCCACCAGACAGGACATCTGCCTTTGGAGGATTGGGTCTTGGTTTTATTTGGGATTGCATGATCCATGCATTCCTGAAGGTGTTCATAGAATGCGTTTATAAAGGATTTTGCGGTCTGGGCGGTTTTATCCACAGGCCCGGGGGCTTTGAAGGATTCCACCTTGGTTTTGAGGAGTGTGAAATTTGCTTTAGAGAAGTTTTTCACTGTAGTTTTCTGGGCATGGGGTGGGGTCGGGATGTGAATATCCAGTGAGATTAGTTTATGGTCTGATCTTACCAGTGAGGGATACACTTCTTGTCTGGAGCATAGAGTCCCCATGTTGGTGATGATCAGGTCCAGTATGTTTTCCCCTCTTGTGGGAGTGGTAACAAGTTGTTCCATAGCATTTGAGTTTATAAATTCTAGGAACCTTTGGGCTAGGGTGTTGGAGCTAGAGTAATGCTCCCAGTCTATGGTTGGGTAGTTGAAGTCACCCAATATAATGGTGTTTGGAGAGACCTTCATATTTTCTAGTGTTCTCAGGAAGGCCGAGTGGGGTTCCTGGGTTTGGGAGGGTGGTCTGTAGCAGGCTATAAACTAGAAGGCAGTTTTACGCACTGTTAGTTGCACATGGATAGTCTCTGATGCTTCGTGTTGTGTCACCAACCTGGAGGTGTGGGTATCTTTGACGAATATTGATACTCCCCCTCCTTTTTTGGTTCGGTACAAGTTTTGGGGCCGAAAAGCATGGTATGAGGTATAACCTGGTAGTGCTGGGGTGCTCTCGAGAGCCTTGAACCAGGTTTCTGTTACTGCACACATATCGATGTTCTCCATGCTAAGGAGAGTTTCGAGTGCGTGCATCTTGAGGTTTAGACTTCTGGCATTGAGTAGCATTACTCTTAGTTTCTTATCCCTTGTGATACCTATGGAGGTGGGTTTGTCTTTTGAGCCTTGCCTGAAAAAGGCACTATGGGGGTAGCACGAGCCTTTGCCAATATCCGAAAGCCCAGGGGTGACAGGTGCAAGCCGTCCCTAGCAAAGCATTGTGGCTTGTCGTGCATGTCATCCCAGGCTGACAGGCATTGGATCCCCTTTGAATGACACCAATACTTAAGCCAATTGTTAAAATTGATAATCTTGTCTTCATACTGTGGCATCATTCTTGGTGAGGGTAAGATGCTACTCAAGGTCAGGGACATACCGGCCTGGGCTACATGCTCAGAGAGCTCCTCTATGTCTCTTTTCATGTAGTCCAGGGAGGTACGTCTCAGGTCATTCACACCAGCATGGACAATGACTGAGTCATATTTGTACTTGCCTTGGAGTGACCTGAGTGCTTGTGTTATGTGGTGGATCCTAGCGCCCGACAGGCAGCTCACAGTGACCTTCTCCTTGTTCAGCCTGGTGAGTGGGACGTCAGTGTGCCTGATGATAGAGTCACCTATTACAAGTGTATCATGTGTGTTGTTTAGCCTTAAGGGCTGTGACTGTTTGGCACACTGGCTTTGTGAGCTATGTGCTGCACGTGTTTTGTTTTGGGGTAGCGGTTGCTTGGGTGTCTGCTCTGGAGGTCTCTACTGCTTAGGCAGATTTTTATTTAGAGCCTCCAAGTATGTTTTTGTGTGTTTGTGTTTGGTTTGCTGTTGTGGTAGGTCTATGTGAGACTGGAATTGTAGTGAGTGTGGTTTCCTTCTCCTCCTGACTGGTTACGCCAGTACTGAGTTGAGAGAGCTTAGCCTCCAGTTTGGCTATATGGTTGCATCTCTCTCATGTGTTGGAATTTGTTGGGGGGAGGAGAGGGTTGTCTGTGTACATGAGGAAGTTGTAACATTGCCTCAAGATTCCCAGATTCACCAGCTGGACTGGAGAGGAGATTGACAACTGACCTTTGGACATGCTAGAATAGTATTGGGAATTTCTTTATAATTGAAAAAAATGGCCAATGGGGAGCAAGGTACTCAGGGGAGTTTGTGAGGGTGTAGTGCTTTTCATTTTTTAGTGCTGACTTATATAATTGCTTTAGTGAGCAAGTGCCACGTAACTTAAATGCAAAAATGACAGACAGTAACTTTCTTTCAAGTGAAACAAGGAAATAAGTACAGTAAGCAATGCAGATATCACTAGGGATCCACAGAAGCTGAAAAGCAGCGTTTTAGGTGGAATTAGCTTTTCAGGGAAATAACAAGCATACAAACAAAACTAGATTCAGCAGGCCTGGATCTAGTCTATGCTACAGCAAACAAGGTGTACCAATTACAGTAAGAAATAGTTCAAATATGCAGGCACTATAAGCCTTTAACCAGAAATTCCCAGCTCAGAAGGGCAGAGTCCAGCCTCTTCTCCCACAAGAGTGCAGACCATGAACCTTCTTAATGTAAAATAACTGGCCTGAAGCCCTGGTGCTTAAACCAGAACTAATACACATTTAAAATAACCGACACTGAGCCCTCAATCAGCAGTTCCCAACTTAGAAGGATGTAAGCTACCTGTCCTGCCACCACAGTGCAGCCCACAACCCTTCCTAATGTAAAACAACTGGTCTAAAGCCCAAGTGCTTAAACTAAAAGGCTTAGAATAAGTTACACCAAGCAGTAATAAATACAATTGAGTACTTTTATGATGACGCAAAAGCAAAATAAAGTAGGAAAAAACACAAATACAGTAAAAGCAGGTAATTTTTTTTTTTTTTTTTTTTTTTTAGTGGAAAGAGAGAAAGGAGTAGCCAAAACTAAGCTGATTGGCCTTCTCAAATGTTCTCTCTGTACTGGGTAGAATGAGGTAATGACACTAGACTGGGAGGAGGGTCCCAGATCAAATTTACACTAGGGGCGGGCAGCTGCAAAGCCACCAGCTATAAAAACACTATACCAGCAGGGAGGGTGGGGAACAAACTCAGAAATGTTTCACAGCTGAAAAGCAGCAGTGAGCCTTTAAATGAAAGTTTTAAACAGCTAAAGGAGCCACTAGAAAAAAAGAGTTTTCTGTAACCAGTTATCAAAAACAAACAACCCAACAGATGCTTAATAAAGGTGGACAATTTTCAGTTAATACCTCACACACAGTGAAACTCGCTAGAAAAATACACAGTACACAAAGTGCTATAAATAACAAAGAAATAAAGAACAAAATAAACAAAAAACAGGATACTTAATGTTATATATTATAGCTCCGAGTTTCCTCAGTGTCCTTCCTTCGATCAGTTCACTGTGAAATGGCAGAGCATTCACAACTGAACTTCTTAGGTAACAGAAAGTTGAAACCTGAGACAGCTTTTAAGAAAGAAATCTCAAAAGAACCAATGAGGTGCTTAGTCTAAGCTGTAGTCCAGGTGACCTCAGTCAGCCAATGAGCTCAAACAATTCTCTCTCACGGAAATGCCTGATGGCTTTGGCCAAACCAATGTCTCTGAATATGTGCTCAGACACGCAGCCTCCACAAACACTAGGCCCAAATACAAGCCTGAATATGGAAATGCTACAAATATCCCCACTACTTAGAACAAACTGCAGAAATGTTTCACAGCTGAAAAGCAGCAGTGAGCCTTTTAATGAAAGTTTTAAACAGCTAAAGGAGCCTCTAGAAAAAAAGAGTTTCCTGTAACCAGTTATCAGAAACAAACAACCCAACAGATGCTTAATAAAAGTGGACAATTTCCAGTTAATACCTCACACACAGTGAAACTAGCTAGAAAAATACACAGTACACAAAGTGCTATAAATAACAAAGAAATAAAGAACAAAATAAACAAAAAACAGGATACTTAATGTTATATATTATAGCTCCGAGTTCACATCTGCTATCGACCCTTCTTTTTGCCTCGCCCATCTTCGTAAACCTAAGCAAATCACACCTCAATAAATTAATTAGGTGCTACAATAACATTGCCAGATTTGCCACAGGATCAGTTTATAGAACCCATCACTGCCTTAACCTTCAATTGTTAGACTGGCTTGAACTACCCTATCAACTGCAATATAACCAACTAATAGTTGTTCACAAAATACTCTACCAACCAGACAGTACACCCATACTGAAAAATATTATTATCCCCTACAGTAACCTAAAATCCCTTTGCTCTTCCAAACAATTGCTAGTGCAAACTGTTAAAACCAACAATTCAGCTGGTGAATCACTATTCTCCAACTCTGCCAGTAAAAACTGGAACCTACTTCCTGCTGAACTCACCACTGAACCCTCCTTATCCCAATTCAAAATATCCTTAGGAAATACCTAAAAATGCAGTGGCTTTGTCCCTGTACAAACCCTGACTAATCCCCACTCAAACATAATTCATAAATGAGAACCTCATTACAGGAATAAAGCTCGGACTCTTGACTGTTTAAAATTCTTGTGTATCACCCACCTACTGGAAAGATTTAAAGTTAACACTACACCGTGTATGACAACCACCTTTAATATATGTTTTCCTTTTTCAGATGAAATCTTTAACTATTTATTTCTTTCTCAGCTACTTGCTTCCAACCTTTGCTGTATGTGAGAAAAACGTACCTGTGTGTACATATCGTTAAACAAATCTTAGTTTTGTGATAACTCAATGTAATAATTTCACTGTATTTACACTTGTTTTTGTACGTTTGGAGCTTTTCTTCCCAGGCCTCCACTTAAAATGGACCTGTATCCAGTCGGACATTCCCGGTTAACAAATGTAAAATAAAATTAGATAAATAAAATAAAATATGTACACACTAAAGGCAGTTATCTTTTAAATAAACATGCTCCATACATTGCTCCCTCCCATTTAAGAAACTGTTGTGTCTTTTGACTTTTCCCGGTTAGGGGGTCGCCACAGCAGAATTCCGGTCCGCTAATGATTGGCAGTAAATTTTTACATGCAGAGTTGCCGGCTCTGACACACAACCTTCAACGAAGGTACGTCCATTCACGCATGTCTCGAACAGGACAACGTCATACTGTGAGGTGATAGTGCTACCGCAGCACCACCACCGCAGTGTAATAATCTCTAAATATTATATAACTCTTCACTGAGTATAATGTTAGACAGGTGGTATAATTAAAATACTGGGAAGAATTCGTTGAGTGCCAAGTAGCTCAATATTTGGCTGCATTGAGCTTATCTGTTCTCCATTTTACCACAAAATTCCATTCAAAAACATGGCTCCAAATGCAGTTCACAATGCAAAAGTGCAAGTTGGCTTAGACCTTCTCTTCTGAAGTGCTGTTACCCTTCTCTGACTGATGGAGTTGTAACCCTGACCTCAAACTAGGGTTCAGCCACATAACATTGCAACTTGATTACTATAATGTGCTGCTGTTGAATAGGGCACATACAGCAGTTACAGCAACAAACCCAGTGTGTTTGCTGTGGACTAAAACTCGTGATTTGCCGGATATCACAACTTTTAACTGAAGGGCAGCTGAACCTGCAAGTCAGTTCTGCCTGTATGTTCCTCTGAGCCATGCATTTGGTCACTGGGGAACTTTAAGCATCAACAGTTTGATTTTTTTTTTTTAAATGTAATCAACCATTTTTAGTAACTTAACAGCAAGTATCCTTTCTGGCTAAGCACTTTTTTCATGACTCCTACCTACTAAAGAATGTTATTTAATACGCAGTACTTATAAATGTAGCATTTATTACATGTTTATCATAGAAACATTAACTGTGTATATTGTATAAGAAAGCCTTTTCGTAAGCTCTTCTTTCTAATGGTGTGTCGTGGACACTAATTTGATACAGCACTTCAGCTTATTGTTAATTTACACATAATTTCAATCAGTGCAATAATTCCAGTCCTTTGTATGATTTTTGGATCTTGTAGAATATCGATCTGATATCTTTATAAGAATACCTTCTCTGTAACATTGTGGAAGTAACAGTTCTGTATTCCTGGATGCTATTGTTATGTTTGGAACTTCGCCAGCTGAAATTTTAGACAGGTACTCTGGACTCTTTGATGTTAACGTCATCTAGACTGAATGACTCTTAGAACTGCCTTCTGGGTATTTTTTAAACTTGCTGACTTGATTGGTATGTACATTTAGAAGCATTATGTGGCACTTATTGCCCTGTATTTACACACTTGCTTTGAACAGATTCATCCTATTTCTTCTGAAAAAAAAAATCCTTCTGCAGTTCAGAGTTTAAATGACCTTGCATAGTCACTTTTCTTCACCACAGTTGCATCTGGCTACTTCTCTTCAGAATTCTGCTGAATTATTACCTTATCCCCATCTTTTGGAGATGAAAGCTGCCTTGCATATATGTTCTAACAGAATTTCTGTTCTGACTGTTTTTGTCTCAGGCACTTTTGTACCCAATAACAGTTTTGAAGCATCTGCATTGACGTATATGTGTAAGTGACTGGGGTCTACTGTAAGTGTGCTTGTACCACTAGTTCACAGCACACTTCTTGCTGTCACTCGCTCATTTTGGCAAGTGCCCTAACTCCCATTAACTTGATACCAGTCAAGTAAAAATACCCAACCCTGACCTAACCCTAATAACTCCAACCCAGTCTCTCAACCTAAACTCCAGATCACTCCCTAAACCTAAAATCCCTCCCTTCTCTAAGCCTAACATTCCAATTACTCCCTAAACCTAAAATCCCCTCCCCTAAACCTAATGTTCTGATTGCTCCCTAAACCTAAAAATCCCCCTCCCTAACATTGATTTTCTGATTGCTCCCTAAACCTAAAATGAAATGTTTCTCTCTTCCCTAACCCTAATCTTCTGATCATTCCCTAAAACTGTAACCCTCCTCCTTTCCCTAGCCCTAATCTTCCAATCACTCCCCAAGTACACTAAGTATAAAACCTTCCTCCCTATATCGTGATCACTCCCTAAAGCTAATATCACCCCCTCTCCATTTCCCTTTTCATCTTACCTGGTCATTCAGCACGTCCCTATTTCATTCTGTAGCACGCCAGCTTTGTGTGTCAGCTGCTTGGCTGAATTCTTATTTCAGTTTGAGCTGCTGGCCGCATGGGCTACAGTATGGTCAAGTCCATGACTTCGAGGAACTTGTGTTTGAGTGCTTCATGCTTTATCAGCTGGAATAGACCCACATACTGAGCTAGTGAATGAATCTACCTTGTAGTGAGGTATTCTTGTATTCAAAATGAGTATTTTCATAGTGGTACACATGTGATGTGTGTTTTCTTCATCAAAGGTTTGGCTATCTTCTTAAGTGAGGATAATTCTACCTGGATGTGTTATACTGAAGCTCTGAAAATCTTTTAAGTTCCTTGCTTGCTTAATGTGAAATATTATTTTATATTACTGTGTCTGGAATCATTGTCTTGATAGCATTGTTTTCAGAACATTTGTAACTCCTTCACATGTAGTATCTGAAACTTTATGACCTCAGAAAATAACAAGTCTTTGCAAATCAAATGCACTGTTTCTTTAAGACTAAAACAAGTTTGTTCCAACAGTATTTCATGACCTTTCTTGAAATTAATAAGATACTATGACTTTTCTTGGAATAATATTGTGCTAAGCAGCACATTTATGAACTTCATTCTCAGTTTATACCAATATTCTTTGTCAATATAAAATATCTTGCACTTTTTTCTTTATACTTCATAGTCCACAGGTGAGTCTCAACAGTCCTTGCTAACATCTTTTCTCAACTTAGTGAGTACTATTAGTTTGTCTGCTTTAAACATCAGACCTTGAATGCATCTAATTTCAACTTTAAGTGAAAAGTAGTGCTGTATTTCATTTCTTCTGTCTGATTTTTGTTATGACCATCATTTTATTGTAACCTCTTACAACATCTGCATCTCTGCCCCTGTCTCTGTATACATCCTACTCATTTTAAGCATCTGATCTTTTATGAGTATTTAGGTGTTACCCAGTTAACTTTAAAATCTTGGATTATTCAGTCCATCCACTTTAAGGATGCGACCAGTTACTGCCAGGTGCTGAGTCGCAAAACAGAGCTCCTTCACACAGTTCAAGCTCCTCCCCCATCTCCTATAATGCATTTATCATTTCTGGTTACCTCTGATTTCATTTGCTGCCATAAGCAATAGATGCTAAGTAACTGTTTCATTATTTTGCCTTAGCAATGTCTCCTTTTTGCCAATTTTATTTTTTCAATAATAATTCTTTATTATTTTTCACCTTAGTCATACAAACATTTGACAGAGAAATACACAGGTAATTTCCAAACAAGTCTTCTAACAACATTCTTCCAACATATATACACTATTTACATGAATGCTTCCATATTTAGCATAAAGTACATATAAAGATTCTTATCTGCAGAGATAGTATCTTGTAATAATATGGTTCCTGATAGGGTTTGGTTTTATACTATGTATAACAAGGGAGTTTTCTGTGTTCGGTGCATTAAGCGAATATAATATTGAAAATTTGTTCCCAAATCTTCAGATTATTTAGATGTTTGCTGTGGTTATTGATAACATATTTGTGGGCTAATATATGTTTTATCGCTAAGATCTTAAAATTGTCCCAAGAAGTTTGAGATGGGTTCAGTCAATTTGTAGCTATGTAGAGTTTCATTAGCAGGAAAATATTCATAAGTATGATAATTTGGGATCTAGATAGATTATTTGGAGGGATATGTAATATCATAAATTCCCAAGAAAGCGTTTGATTCTGATACCCCATCTTTTGTAGTTGTAGTTTTAAGGAATTCCAAAGTTTTATATACATTTACAGCTCCAGAACATATGTAAGAGGTCAGCAGTTTCATCTTTACAATATGGGCACTTAGGAGAATTCTTGGGGTTAAATTTATACAAGCTAAGACGTGTATAGTAGGCATTATTGAATATCATGAGTTGGGTAAATGTTAACTTTTGGAGAGAGATTGATTTTGCTGATAATTTAATTGCGTTTATTAATTTACTTTGTTCAACCAATGGTAGTTTTTCTTTCCAATAATTTGATAAGAGAAGGTGGTCTTGATATTTGAATTATTTTATCAGTTTATATGTGGATGATATATATTTGGTACTTTGTAATAGGGCTTGTCATATTGAGGTACATTTTGTTAAATCCTCTTTATTAATAGTTAAGTCTTTAAAGTAGCTTGTGGATAATTCTTTAATCTGCCTCAAAATCACTAAATTTGATTTGGGGAGATTCATTTCCTGTCTTAGATCATGAGCAGAATAATTCAAATATGGGTATATATCTTGTAGAGTTAAGTTGATTATAAGTGGGAAGCTTTTTAGGTCTATAAGTTGATTATTAATTCTCAGGTTAGGGTTTCTATGGAAGGGTTGTAAGATCATCATGTATTGAAAGAGATTTAATGATCTAAAGAGATTTTGTAATAATGTTATATAGATTTTAATGTGCTCCATTAGAGCATATGATTTAATGATATCTCTGTTTAGAAAAGGTAAAGATTTGGGATATATATTCAGATTCTCAGCATGTTTGTAACTCAGTCTTATCCAGTTTGGGGACCATTTATTATTTTGTGTATCATAATTAGCTATTCTTAAAATTCTATTGGCATTTATAATTAAGTAATATTTTTCAAAGTCGGGTAAATCTAAACCACCTCTATTTTTCGGGGTCATCAAATTATCGTATGATATTCTAGTTTTCCTTGGTTCCCATATAAATTTAGCAAATTCAGTGTGAATTTGTTTAAAGAACTTCTTGGGAATTAGCACTTGAGTAGATCTAAAGATATATAATAGTCTGGGCAAGTCATTCGTTTTAATAATTGAGACCTTTGCTAGTGGTGGTAATTTCAGGTTATTCCATCTCCTTAGATCGGATAAAATGTGTTCCCAATTTAGTTTAACATTATTAAGATAGAAATCCTTGTTATCTGTGGAGAATGTGATACCTAAATATTTAATCTTTTCTTCAGATTTTACTTGCCCTATCAAAGGTAGAAGTGAAAAGGGTTTAGGAATTTTCAAAGGAAATATATATATATTTTTTAAGGTTTATTTTATAGTTTGATATTAATGCAAAGTCTTCAACAGCAGATAGTATTTTTTTGGTATCAGAAACAGGTGTTGTACAATATATATTAAGGTCATCTGCAAAAGCTGCCATATAGATCTTGGTACCGTAAATTATTGGGGCATTATGGTATACATTTTGTTTAATATGTAGAAATAAAGGTTCTAGGTATAGATTAAATAATTGGGGGGATAAAGGACAGCCTTGTTGGGTACCATTTCTGATTTGTATTCTTTCAGAAAACATTTTATTTATATATAAAGTTGTATAGGGATTATATAATATTTGTAATGTTAGGATGAATTCTTGGGTATATTAAAGTAGGGTAAAATGTTAAATAGAAATTTTATGTTAACTCTATCAAAGGCCTTTTGTGCATCAGTAATAAGTGCATACATATTTAAATTCCTTTGATTGGCATAAGAGATTAATATGAAGTGTTAAAGTGTTGTCACTGGCTTGCCTAGAAGTTAAAAAGCCAGTTTGTTCATTAGAAATAATTAAGTTCGTTATTTTCTTCAGTCTAGTAGCTAAAATAGAAGTCAGGATTTTAGTATCTATGTTTAAAAGTGATATAGGACTATAATTGTCTGGGTTTTGAAGATCTGAGTTTTCTTTGGGTATAAGAATTGTTTTGGATGCATTAAAATGTAAATCATTGGTTTTGTTAATTATATAATTTAATGTATATGATAGTATTTTAACAATAGTACTGCAAAAAGTTTTATAAAATTCTGCTGTAAGGCCATCTGGGCCTGGAGCTTTGTGGGATTTCAAATTTTTAATTGTTGTTATTTCTTCCATAGAAGTTGGTTTTATTAAATCTCTCTGTAAATTCTCGTCTATTTTTGGGAACTTAATTTTTTGTAGGAAGTCATTATTTTCATTTGTAGGTGATTCATCTTGATCTCCATAAATTTGAGAGTATATCAATTCAATAATATTTTCAGATTTCGTATATGTTTTGTTTTTGTAGTATAATTCCGGAATTTGAGAGGGTGATTTAGATTGGTTAATAAGTCTTGCTAAAGCCCTTGATGGAGTTTAAAATACTGGCAAGATATGCTAACCATATTCAGTTTCATGAAATGACAGTCTATTATTTTGGATCAAAAAGAGATCCTTCTGACATTTTAGAAGTTCTGTTTCTGTTTGTATGTTATGATTTTGCATTATTTCCTGATCTAGTGTTTTAATTGTAGCCTCTAAAATTTGTTCTTCTCTGAGTTGAATTTTTTTATAATAAGAGGCTACATTTTTGCCAGTTTTATAGTTGTGGCAGTAGGATATTTTTGCTAGAAGTAATTTTAGGTGTTTCAAGGTTAATTAGCTAGTTACCCCTCCCTTCCCACTTAGGTGTCTTTGGGGACTGTGTTTAAAATAAATAAAAAAAAAATTATCTTTGGGTATTCTTTCTTGGTTACTTCACTCAGTGTTCACATTAATTGAATTTGTACTGTTGGCAAGTCACTGTGATTGGTGTCAGTAGCTAGATTTTCTGCTCTTTTTTTTGAAGGGCTATCATAGGTTCATAGGTGTGCAGTAGGCTAATGGCCCTGGAGCATTTACAAGCCTAGCCCATAGGATTACCCTGGCATTGTGCCACCCAACCAGATTTCTTTTGAAGAGGGCCAGTTGACCTGTATGGGAAGTCTGTTCCATAGCATGGGCAGTCTCTGGGTTATGAACCTGTCCCTCCAGCATGTTCTGTTGATTGTGGTATTGAGGTTGAGGTCACTGTAGCATGTGGTGCGGAGGGATTGGGATTTCTTTAGATGTAGCATTTCTGACAGAGCTGGGTCAGGCATGGCTTTGTAAGTCAAGCAGAGATCGCCTCTAAGTAGGCGATATGAGACAGAGAATAGTTGGAGTTTGTTTTTTGAGTCTGCCCATATAGGACAAGTGTTTAAGGTTTAGGATCCTCTTTGGGAGGTACTTTTGCAGCCTCTCCAGTTGTTGCAGGTGTCTAGTGAGGTACATGGCAAATGGGGCATTGTACTCGATGATTGACCTAATGAGGGAAGAGTAGAGGGAGATAATGACCTCTTTCTTCCTGGATGCAAAACCCTTAGTAATGAGATGTGCCACATAGAAGGGCTTTCTGACCACAGTGGCAATGTGGAGGTCAAAAGAGAGGTTGCTGTCAACCTGTGTTCCCAGATCTCTTATAATACCTTCTGTGTTCAGTGGAGTACCATCAATATGGTGATTCAAGGGAACTGGGTTTTTCCCAAGGGGGATGATGACACATTTTTTGGCATTGAGCTTAAGGCCATGGTTCTGACACCAGTCGTTGGTCTCAGTGAGGCCTTTCTGTAGGATGTCAACATCACTTGGGGAGTTAATAGCTCCCAGCTTGCAGTCGTCTGTGAACTTTGTCAGCCAGAGTCCCTTCATGTTGGCCTGGACTTCAGAGAGGTAGATGCCAAACAGGAGAGGACCCAGGACCAAACCCTGTGGGATTCCAATTGTGACTGGTCTGCAGTCTGACTTGGAGTCAGCTATTTTCGCACTGTGGGTTCTGTCTGTGAGCCAGTTTGCAACCCATCTAGTGATATAGGGATTGATGCCTAGCTTAGTGAGTTTTTCTATGATTCCTGAGTGGGGAATGGTATCGGAGGCCTTGGCCAGATCAAGGTAGGCGGTATGAGCCACCTTGCCTTCATCCACAGCTCTGGAGACTGGCTGAAAAGTCGACCAAGTTGAGGAGGCATAATCTGCCTTTCACAAAACCAAACTGTGTAGGATCCAGAGTTTGGAGATTCCCTATATCCTTGTTTATTAGGTCCATGATGATGCGTTCCATAGGTTTACATATCAGACTTGACAGGCTAACGGGGCAATAGTACCCAGGGTCTGTAGTCACTCCTCCTTTGTGGAGGGTGATGACTGTAGCAGTGCGCCATTTGGTAGGGAAAAAGCCTGAGGTGAGGCTGTGATTGAACAGGGCACACAGGTGAGGTGCCAGTTCACACTGTAGTTCATGTAGAGCACAGTCAGGGATATTGTCAGGTGCAATAGAAGCTGTATTCTTGGCCTTGGACAGTGCTGTTTTAACCTTTGCACCAGTAATACTGGGTGCCTGGCAATCTACTGTTATTGTGATTGGTCCTTTGGTGGGGGAAAGAGGGGGAAAGTTGGCACTGAATCTGTCGGCCAGTATATTGGCAATATCTGTTAACTCTGTATAGGAGGTACCATTGTGCAGTAGCTCAGAGCAAATCTGGGTATTGGTGTGGAGATTCTATACAGAACTATAGAAGGCCTTGTGGTCGTCTTTACTATCTGCTGCAATTCTGTTTTCATAGCTAGCTTTAGAGGATTTGATGAGGGATCTCAGCTTTTTATTGAGGCTGATTAGGGAGTTTTTCCAGTCTTGGGACTTCAGCTTATTTCACATCAGTTTCTTCCTTCCGTTGTAGAGTTTCTTTATGGCAGGGACCACAAGATTGGCTTCCCTTTTTTTTTGGAGGAGAGCGTCTTGGTTCTATTGGGTATGGCAAAATCCATGCATTTGTGTATGTGTTCGTACAGTGCATCGGTGTACGATTCGGCAGTCATGGAACTATTCTCCATTTCCATGGGTGCCGTGAAGTTAGCCACCTCTGTTTTTAGGAGCCCAAAGTTAGCTTTGGAGAATTTTTTCATTGTGGTTACCTTTGGGGGTGTGTGTGGATTACCAAGGTGGTTAGTTTGTGGTCAGATCTAACCAGGGAGGAGTTGACTATTGGTATAGAGCAGTGGTCATCCATGTTAGTAATGACCAGGTCAAGGATGTTGTACCTCTAGTGGGGGTAAGAATGAGCTGGTCCAGGGCATTGAAATTAATGAATTCCAGGAAATGGGCAAGTGTATTGGTACACGAGTAGTTTTCACAGTTAATGGAGGAGTAGTTGAAGTCACCCAGTATGAGACTGTTAAATTGGACCCTAATATTCTCCAGAGTGCTTAGGAACGTGGAGTGTGAATCTTGGGACATGGTTGGAGATCTGTAGCAGGCTACAACCTGAATCACTGTCTTACCCAGTGTTAGCTGCACCTGAAGTATCTCAGATGCGTTATGTTGGGCTACCAGTCTGGAGGTGTACGCACCCTTTGTGAATATGGAAACACCACTGCCTTTGGAACTTCGGTCCAAGTTCTGGGGCCAAAAGGTGTGGAATGTGTTATAGTCTGGTAGTGCAGAGGTGCTTTCTGCTGCCTTGAACCAGGTCTCTGTTACAGCAGAAATGTCAATGTTCTCCATTTTAAGGAGTGCTTTGAGTGAGTGCATTTTGAGATTTAGACTTCTAGCATTGAGCAGCATGACCCTCAGATTACATTTGTTTGTAGCTGTTACGGTGGTAATGTGGTCTTTAGAACACTGCCTAAAAAAGGCTCTATAGGGGTGGCAAGAGCCTTGACCAGTATTCAGAAGCCCAGGGGTGACAGATGCAGGCCATCTCTGGCAAAGCATCGAGGTCTGTCAACCATGTCATCCCAGGCAGACAAATACTGGATCCCCTTAGAATGACATCAGAAACTTAGCCAGTTGTTGAAATCAATCATTTTCTGCTTGTACTGGGGTATC
The DNA here is from genome assembly GCF_019279795.1 of Protopterus annectens. Taxonomy (NCBI): domain Eukaryota; kingdom Metazoa; phylum Chordata; order Ceratodontiformes; family Protopteridae; genus Protopterus; species Protopterus annectens. Next base: position 1,832,280,199 of record NC_056737.1, read on the forward strand.
ATTCTGAGTGATGGTAGGATGCTCCTCAGGGCTAGGGTCATACCCACCTGGGCTACTTAACCGAGAGCTCCTCCATGTTTCTTTTCATGTAGTCCAGGGAGGTATGTCTCAGGTCATTCACACTCACATGTACAATGACAGAGTCATATTTATTCCTGTTGAGGGACCTGAGTGCGAGTGTTGTGTTGGATTCTGGAGCCTGAAATGCAGCTGACTGTTACTTTCTCCTTATTCAGCCTAGTGAGAGGGACATCAGTGTACCTCACTGTCGAGTCACATATGACTAGTGTGTTGGGCATGCTGTTTTGCCTTAGGGGCTTTGGTTGAGTGGCACACTGTTTAGGAGAGTTATGTGCCTTGTGATTAGTGCTGTGTTGTCGTGGTCAAGTGCATTTCTGCCTTGGAGGTCTCTGCTGTTTGGGTAGATTTTTATTGAAAGCCTCTGAGAAGGTGGGTATGTGGTTTGTGTTTTTATGTGAAGGCAGTGCTGGTGTGTGTTCTGGAGGGCTGTGTTCCATGTGGTGTGCTGTAAATGTTGACCTTCTCCTCTTGACCAGCTGTTCTGGTCTTGGCTGGAGAGTGCGTGGCTTCCAGTTTGGATATATAAGTGCATCTCTCACAACTTTGAGTGTTGGGAGGTAAGAGGGGAGGGATGTTAGTGTACATCAGGCAGTTGCTACATTGCCTCAGGATGCCCAAGTTCACCAGGTTAATAGGAGAAAGCACAGGGAACTGACCTTTAGACATGCCTGGAGGGATGGGCATTAATAATAAGTACTGGAGCTGTTTCTTTGTAGAACATTTAGTGCTGGTGGCACTTTTGTGTGCTGCAGTAATTGCTACAAGAAGTCTGGTAAAGTGCTAAACTAATAAGCTAGTAAAAGTGCAGGAGAGGAGAGAACTAGCAGATCTAAGGAAAAAATTTAAAGAGCAATTGAAGACAATATCACAGACTTCTACAAATGTGGCTGCTATGGCCTTGAGATCCTGATTTATAACATCCCTGAGCTATGGGTGGTACGCAAGAAGCTTTGTAGAGTAAAGGAACCTTGTGATATTTGTAAGGCCTTTGATCATCAAATGAGTAATGAAAGAAGGTTCAAGCTATTTTTTTAATGGCTTCTTCCACTAGGTAAGACCAGGAAAGATGTCAAGGGAGAAAAAGAAGGAAAAGGAGAGGAATTGTTAGACATCAGAAAGTAGGCCTTCTTCTCCCAAGACACTTATGATGGAGAGTTAGTATGATAGACTTGCTCAACATTCTACTCAGCCCAGGTTATATACTCCTTCAAAATCTCCTTCATAGGTTGCCTCCCAGACCTCACCTCTGGATGTTTGCCTTACAGAGGTTCCAGTAGCACAGAACCCTTCTGCAAGGAAAAGAGTAGGGAGCTTTTCCTTGGAGAAGGGTCCCCCTAGGTGTTTAGAGTTAAGCCCATCTTCTGTCAGATCCCTTAGGTTGGTATGGTCTGTCAGGAGTCCCTCCTTACAGTACAAATTTGAGCACATGATGAGGGCTTTAACAAAGTTGAACTTGACATGTGTGTCCTTCCATTCCCATCCATATCTAGGGTGGAGAGGAAAGGCTTCCGGGTTTAGACTTCTTAATTCTTGTTTTGCCATTCTAGTCTGAATCTGTGTTGAGAGACTTGTTCCCTTGATGCCATCTCCCTTGGTTCAGTTACTCTTGACTCCAACCCCCTTGGTACTGAGAGTGACGGAACACTAGGATGTTGACACTGAGTATTATGTTTCAGCTGTTACTCCGATAAGGCTGTTTAGTGTATCAATTTATTCACTGACCTTTTGATGCTGAATTCAGCTTCAGGTTCATGGTAACCTTGATTCCAACATTCATCAGTATGAGAGCCTCAACTTTGACCTTTTCAGCATTAAGGTGTATTTTGATACCAGTATCATTAACTTTTGCATATACTTTGTTGTTCAAAGTCCTGAAAAAAATAACCTCTCTCTTCAGATGTACAGACATGGCAAACCCAATACCAGCTTCAGTTCCCCATCCGACTGCAGCTTTGGGCAGCAGTTGGGATCTCCAGACTCGGAGAGTTTTGAAAGGCCAGTGAAGAAGACACCCCTCATGGTCAGACTCCTCTTCTAGTTACTCAAGAGGACTCCCCATCTGATATTCCTATGAAAAGGATGCAAAAAAAGAGGCAGCACATAGACTTCCAAAAGAGACTGTCACCCATGACTTAGACCTTGAGGGGAAGGATGGATCCCCACAGTCTTTTCTGGGCGACCCCAAATTTGGGGGAGTTTTAGAACTTGTGAGACCGAAAGGTATTTAGCTTGTAGACCCCCATCTCTGGATGAGGAAATTTTGATGGAAACCTTTTGAACTGCTATGTCTTCAACTTGTGTGATTCCTCCCTTGGACTGCATGATTGACTTGTTTTGGAGCAAGCTTAGTGAGAACCTTTTGCGGCTGAACCCATTCCAAGTAAGCCTGATAAGATATTGCAACCTCCTAAGAGCAGGCCATGTTGTAGCAAGGACTCCTTTGCTGACTCAGTGGTGGTAGCAGTATCAACAAAAAGGGGGCCTTCTGATAGCCAGCAGTTCATCTTCCTGATAAAGACTACATGGCAATGTATCAGATGGGGAAACATGCCTTTTTGTCAGGTACATTCACCATATGCGCCCGTAACTACTTGAAGCATATGAGCAACTTCCAGTGAGAGCTAGCCAAGCAAACATGACTTTTGACTTTATGGAGAACGTTTAAGGTGTTATTCATTAATGCCCCTTCTGATGAGTTCTCACTTTGGGAAAAAGTGAAGGAGAAGCTGGTCAAGAGAGAGCATGTGAACAAAACCTTGTTATAGGTTCATAGGTAGGTACTAGGCTATTGGCCCTAGGGCCTATATAAGCCTAGTCAAACAGTACCCTGGCTTTTGCCACCCAAGAAAATTATTTTCCTGTGCCCCTGTCAGGCAGAGCCACAGAAGTGATCCCCGGGGTGAATTTCTTATCTCCCATCCAGTCATCAAGATTTTTCTTGGAGTGCTAATGAGGAGCTTTGTTTGATATAGATAGGTAGTTTGTTCCAGAGTATGGGAAGTCTCTGGGACAGGAATCTATCCCTCCAACTTGTTAGCTATGGAGGTTATGTTTATGGTTTAAGAAATGTCAAGTGGCAGCCCTGTGACCAGTTTCAGCATAACACTTCCACTGTGGTTGCAAGGGTCCTTCAGTGGACACTGCCCCATGGGCAGAGGTACTCCACAGAATTGGGGTTTCCTTGGCCCCTTCCATGGAAAGCAGCTCCAGAATCTTAGAGGACTTTTATCATAGGAGGTTACTAGGCTAATGGCCCTGGGGCCTTTACAAGCCTACCCAGGAGTTTATCCCCAAAAAGAATCCTCAGTCAGCACCTGTCACCCCTGTCAGTGAGGGACACGGGTGGAACCCTTGGGACAAATTTGTGGTTTCTCATACACTCATCAAGGTTGCGCTTGAAGAGGGTCAGCCAGGTGCTCTGTTTGACATGTATGGGAAGTCTATTTCAGAGATGGGGCAGACAAACCTGTCTCTCCAGCAAGTTTTGTTGATGTTGCATATTAGATTGAGGCCTATTGAGCAGGTAGTGCATGAGGAGTTAGACATATGGATATGGAGCATCTGTAGTAGGGCAGGGTCCGAGATTGCCTTGTAGGTGAGACACAGATCACCCCTGAGCAATCTGTATGATACCAAGTAGAGTGATAGTGATTTGAGCCTGTCTGCATAGAACCGGTGTTGGAGGCTATGAATGCTTTGTGTAGTTTTTCAGTGTCCTTTCCAGTTGATGCACATGTTTGGAGAGGTATAGCCCAAATGGGGTATTATACTCCATTACTGGTCTAATGAGGGAAGAGTATAGAAAAGTAATAACCTCCTGTTTTTCTGGATGCAATCACTTTACTTATGAGATGAACTAAAAGGCTTTTCTGACCACTGCTGCTACATGAGGGTCGAATGTGAGGTTATCATCCTGAGTGCCCAGGTCTCTCACCACAGGTTGCGTGCTTAGGGGGTTGCCATTGAGGTGGCAATTGGTAGGGGTCGTGTTTTTGCCAAATGTATGATGATACTTTTTTTGCATTTAGCTTGAGGTCATGACCTTGGCAGCAGTCATTAGTTGCTGGGAGACCCTCTTGCAGTATGTTAACATAATTTGGGGAGTCAGTGACAGCACCCAACTTACAGCCATCCGTAAACTTGGTCATCCACAGGCCTTTTGTCTTTGCCTGGACCTCTGAGAAATAGATGCCAAACAATAGGGGTCCTAGGACAGATCCCTGGGGAGTTCCACTAGTGACAGGTCTGCTGTTGGAGGTGGAGGTGCCTATTTTGACTTTGAGGTTCCTGTTGGTGGGTCAGGTGGCTACCCAACTGATGAGATAGGGATTTACGCCAAGTCGTGTTAGCTTTCGATGATGCTCAAGTGGGGGATTGTGTCCAAGGCCTTGGCCATGTCAAGGTAAGCTGTATGCACTGATTTTCCCTCATCCAGGGCCTTGGTGACAGTCTCAAAGAAGTCAACCAGGTTCAACAGGCAAGATCTGTCCTTGATGAATCCGAATTGAGTGGGGTCAAGTACTTGGAGATTGCCTATGTCCTTGTGTATGGGATCCATAATAATACTCTCCATGGCTTTACAGATCAGACTTTTCAAGCTAATGGGACAGTAGTTTCTGGGGTTAGTAGTGGCACCATCTTTGTGCAAAGGGATGATAATGGCAGGTCTCCACTCTGCTGGAATGAAGCCTGTACTTGGGCTGTGGTTGAGTAGGGTGCTCAATGGCAAAGCCATTTCTTGCTGAAGATGATGCAGAATACATCCTGGGATACTATCAGGTCCCGTGGAAGCTGTGTTCTTTGCCTTGGATAGGGCCTGCAACACTTGATCTACAGAGATGTGAGGTACGGGACAAGTATCAGTGATGTCGAAAATGCCTTTGGGGATGGACAGGTGGGTGAAGTTTGTGCTATCTGCTAGCAGGTTGGCTAAGTCAACAGGATCAGTGTAAGTGATACTGTTAAGTACTAATTTGAAACAAACCTGGACTTTGCCATGGAGGTTTCTGACATAGCTGAAGAAGACTTTGTTTTCCCTTTGTTTTGGAGGCTAGTTTTGACTCGTAATTGGCATTTGAGGTTTTCACTAGTGGTCTAATTTGCTTGTTGAGTTTTTTCCAATTTGGAATTTGTTCCTTTTTGCCCTTGGACAACAGTTTCTTCCTTTTGTTGTAAAGCCTGTTGATAGAGGATGTCCACCAAACAGGTTTGTGTTTCCTTGAGGAGCAGGTTTTAGTTCTATTGGGCATGGCTGAGTCCATGCAGTGCACAGGTGCTTGTATACTGCATTGGCATACTGTTCAGTATATTGTCTGCATCCTCTGAGGAGGGTGGTGGTATGAATCTACAGTTACCCTCCTTTAGGAGGTTGTAGTCAGCTTCTGAGACATTTTTTAGCTTAATTATGACTGGGGGGGAGGGGGGATGGGTGGGATAGAAACTTCAAATGAGACAGTCCGATTATCTGATCTAACCAGGGAAGAACATACTATAGGAGTGGTGCACTGGTTGCCCATGTTGATGAGAACCAAGTCCAGAATGTTATCTCCCCTTGTGGGGGATGAGACAAGCTGATCTAGTGCATTAGAATTGATGAAGTCAAGGAATTTTTGAGAGAGTGCATTAATGCAAGAATAGTTCATCCAGTCTATGGTGGGGTAGTTGAAGTCAACAAGGATCAGGGTATTAGGTAGTACCTTGATGGAGTTAAGTAGATCCAGGTAAGAGAAGTGGGTGTCCTGAGTCATGGAGGGGGTCTGTAGTTAGCTATAACTTAGATGGGTGTGTTGCCAACTGTCAGTTGCACCTGGAGTAGTTCCAGTGCATCATGCTGGCAAACCAGTGTGGAGATGTGCCTGTCCTTAACGAAGATAGAAACTCCACCACCCTTAGTCTTCCCGACCTCATTTTGGGGTCGGAATGTGTGGACTTGAGATATAGCCTGGTAAGGCAGAGGTGCTCTTCACAGCCCTGAACAAAGTTTCCGTGACCACACAGACATGGGCATCTTCCAGTGGAAGGAGAGCATCCAGTGAGTCCATTTTCAGGTTAAGACTCCTACCGTTAAGCAGCATGACATTCAGTTTGCTTTTTGATAGATCTTTTATATTGGAAGGTTTGTCTTTGGGACACTGCCTAAAAAAGACACAATGGGGGAGGCGAGAACCTTGGCCAGGATCCAGAAACCCAGTGGTGACAGGTGAAGGCTATCTCTGGCAAAGTATTGAGGCCTGTTGGCCATGTCATCCCAGGCAGACAGAGATGACACCAGAAGTCCCCCTCTAGAAACAGTTGGAGGCCATCTGTCCCAGCACCAAGACGTGTTATGGTTGTGATACAGGATAATGGGTCAGGGAGATGGTATCAAGAGGCTGTATAAAATTCTCTTCTGAAATACCATAGTCAACTTCCCTACTGTTACCAGACATCTCGCCTCATCGGAGGGGAGCAACCAGACCAGTGGTCTGAAATCTCATCTCTAAAAGAGCCATCCAAGAGATTTCACCAGGGGTTTAGGGTTGGCAGAACGGTTAAAGTATTTACCTTGCAAGGACAAGGTACAGAGTTTGATTCTCACTATTAAAGAAAATTAGCTAGGCTTAAAATGACCTGCACAAAGGCAGGTAGTCTAGTACTTACCTATGAACTATGAACTATGAACTTGAGAGTATCTAGGGTTTATTTAAGATTCTTTTATTTCTAAGAAAGCACAGGACTTCATGCTGATCCTGGATCTCACCATTCTGAATCAGCATGTCAAGAAAATCAGGTGGTCGCAGTACAGTACATCCTTCCATGTCTTCAGGAAGAGGATTGGATATCCTGAGTAGAACCTCGGGACATGTATCAACATATGAAGATTGTCGAAGCTTCTAGGAGGCTTCTGCATTTCCAGGTGGGGGTCACTTACCATCAGTTTTAGGCACTGCCATTTGGTGTCCCCCCAAGTGTTCAGCAGGTGCATGGCAGTAATCGTTTCTCACATGAGTCTTCTAGGAATTCACATTTCCCCTTACCTGTATGACTGGCTCCTAGTCTTTGACACCAATGAGTCCCTGAAACAAGCAATAATTTCTTACTCCAGCTTTGTGTGTCCTTAGAAATATCCATCAACATGGTGAAGTCACAGCTGGAACCTTCAGAGAATCTTGTCTTTATTGGATGCAATCTGGACACCATACACAAATTAGTCAGACTCCTGCAAGACCACATTCTTTCCATTTGGTCCAGGATATGCCATCTTATGAGTCTTTCTACCTCTCCATTGTATGGGAGCTTCAAAACCTTAAACCTGATGGCTTCAAAAATCCATTTAGTATTACATATCAGACACTACACAAGGGTTTTATATTGACCCCTGAAGTGTAATGGATGGAACTACAGGGTAAAATGGGCAGACTTTTCCATCTCGTGAGCAACTTGGTGGAATCACCTGATATGGTGGCTGGACAGCCAGAACCTTAACAAAGGAAGTTCCTATGTCTTACCCCCTCTCAGTGGCCATGGTAGCCATAGCTACCACAGATGCTTTCAGCCTTGGGTGAGGAGACATTGTTCAGGGTGAACAGTCTAGGGATATGTCCACAACAAGAGGCCAGGCTATGCATTAATGTATTGGAGATGAGGGCAGTCCAGCTTGTTGTGGGTGCCTTTCAGTGACTCCTTCCCCAGGGTGTTATATCCATCCACATGGACAACATGGCATTAATGTGGCATATCAGTAAACAAGATGGCACCATATCTTACTCCCTGTGTTAGGAAGCAATGAAAGATTAGGAATGGGTAATCTCTACAGAGTGCTTTTGTTAACCATGGACACTGATTAGATCAAATGTTTAGCAGATAGGCTCAGCAGGTACATTCTACTGATTCACGAGTAGTCCCTCAATCCACAGGTAGCATGGATGTTATTCCATCAGTGGGGGAACCTTGCTGCAACCTGTTCACATCTTTGACCAACCCCAAATGCATTCTTCTTTTCCCACACTCCAACACAGGAACAGACCTGAGAGACACCATGTCCATGTTCTGTATGCCTTCCCTTCTTCTCCTGATGACATGTTTTCTCCAGAAAGTTGAAATGTGCAGAGTGACAGTAATCCTTATAGCCCCGTTTTGGCCACACTGATAGCTGTTTCCCTTGCTGTGACCTCGACTCCAAGAATATTCTCTACTTCTGGATTCCCTTCAACTGCTTGGCAGGTTTCTGATATATATTGTGTAAATTAAAATGCTTTTCCCCAATATACTATGTGTACAGTGAAAGGAAATGTGCAAGGCCAAACAGCAGTCTTCAAAATATTATGCTTGCTTTGCAAAACAGTTATGTTCAGCTTGGATATTAATAACATATAGCTGTGGGCATTACTGTAAATGCATCCTGTTATAGAAAAAAAGGAAGATGACGTTCTTGGCTTTCAGAGGCAGAAATAAATAAATAATATGCAGACAGGTCAAGTGATGCAAAGATGACATGGAGAGACTTTTGCGAAGTCTTCAGATACAGAGAGGACCAAAAAAGGACATGAAATAACCAAGGACTTTTTCATGACATAGACAGAAACCAGAAGAACAAGTCACAAGGACATTAAAAATAACATTGGTTGAAAAGAGTATATAAACTGTATGTTTCATTCAGTGGTGACGTTTAGACTGTGTGTGCCTTAGTCTCCTCATCTGTCTAGCTGTGTTATAATAGAATTGAAATAGCTCTGACATAATTAACTGTTTGGCAAGAATTTGTTCTGAGACAAATAAAGTGTAACATATACAGTAATACGGAGTTTGTCTGGTCACTTTTGGACATTTTCTTCAGAAAAGAAAGAAATACATTTTCTTCAGAGGCAAAATAAAGACCTCTGCTTGACATTTCTTCAGAAAAGAAAGAAATACATTTCTTCAGTGGCGAGCCTTGGCCAGTGACTGTGACTATATATCTGTTCCCAGCAGTTAATATTACAGAGGGATCCCTACTACTTACTACGTTAGTTCAACAGACTGACAGTTCCAGTGCTTTAACAGAGAAACGGTTCCAGTACTTCATTGGTGGACACAGAGCACCGCTGTGGAAGCTGTCCTGTGTCGGACCACCTACAATTCGTCTGTAGAGAAACACCGTCCTTTTCCAGATTGACTTCAGCCTGATCACCTGCTTGTCTTCTGCATAAATTACGGTACTTTCTTCAGTTATAACATGGATGCAAGTACAGACAGTTAACTTTACAGTGCCCACATATTGTATATAAAAATTTACATGGTTAAACCTTCTGTGTTAGACATGAAATGTAAATCTGAAATGTTTGGTGTTCAGACATTAGATAACAGTTGTGTTTGTAAATGTATAAATGCCTATAATCCATACATAAAATGTACACCAATTCATAAAGACTGTTTTTTATGTGGAAGTAACTTTCCTAACTTCTGTCTATCTTGTCACAGGAGTCTAGTATGTAAGCCATACCATAAGATGTATCCTATTCTGATAAACAATCTATTTGATTCTAGCTTTGTTAGTTCTTCACATATACAACAGTTAAATGTACCTTCTTGTTTGTGTCTTTCGGCTTTTCCTGGTTAGGGGTCGCCACAGCGGAACTCCGGTCCGCTAATTATTGGTAGTTGATTTTTACGTGCCGAGTTACTAGCTCTGACGCACAACCTTCAACGAAGGTACGCCCATTCACGCATGTGTCCACGCAGAAGACGCTCTAGCTGAGAATCGAACTGGACAGCGTCTTACTGTGAGGCGACAATGCTACCGCAGCACCACCACCACAGTTAAATGTATCTCGGAGTACAAGTGTATGCAATTATTGTTAGTAATGTAATTGACTACATAAAAATGTTATTTATAGTAAATATTGCAATTGCGCAAACAGAACAAGAAAGTTCTAACATAGTACAGTGTGCTATCAATATTAACCTTTTAAAGAAAAGGTTTTCACAGCTTTTCAAAATTTTCCTACAGACAGTAAAGGGACAATAATGCCATTTAGAGGAACAGACTCAGCATAGCATTCGGACTTTACATCATGACATTTCTGGTTTAATGTAACAATCAGAGCCCAACAACATTTACTAAGGGCACAAACTACATAGGTTAATCTGACAAGACTGTGTGGTCTATTTCAAATAATGCTTTATTTAATTTTTTTTTTTTGCATTTACACATGCCAGTTTGGGTCAGAAGGGGATTCATCAACAGTGTTGTTAAACCCCTAAAACATGCTCCAGTGCGAGAGTTATGAACATTCATTCCCAAAATGATTTACAGGGAAAGTTTATTATTGTCAAAATCAAAGCACATAAAAAATATATAGGAAAGGCTACAGTAAATGCTTTGGCAAATGGCAAAGCAAAGCAAGCAGCTAAAACAGGTGAGTGTCTGGACTCACGTAACTGTTTTACAGACAGTCTAAATAGCATGACAGAAAAAACAAAATACTGTTTTGGTCAGGCAAGATGTTATGTTAAAGTAGTTCCGTCAAACAGCTAATGACATTCTGCAAAATGCATATGCAGCTTTAAAATCAGTTTCTGCCTATCCGAGACAGACACAGACTCGGAGATTAAGCCAGAGTTCTAGACAGTTTTAAAAAAGTATGCAGTCTTGCAGATGCACATAGCAAATGTACGCAAACAGCTTGTAGACTACATGGTGAAAGGAAGGGGATAGAATACATGGTCTGATGAAAAAGTACGCAGTATTGCAGGTACACATTGGAAATATACAAAAACAGCTTGCAGACTACGTGGTGAAAGGATGGGGATGTACTACATGGTCTGATAAAAAAAACAAACACGGGGAACACGAGTAGCTTCTGCTCCATCAGGGTTACAGACAAATATACAATAAAGTTCAGAAAAACAGGTAATATGTTTTACTTGTAAGAAAATACGTTACATTAAACAAAATTGTCCATATTACAAAAGATGAAAGAAAAGTCAAATACAAAAGGGTATCTATGCAGATAATAGTGCTTCTTCAAACCCAAAAATAGGGAAAAAAATCAAGATAAAAAAATACATTAAGGGACAGTCAGTCACAGGAACAAACACAGAGGGGTACATAAAAATAAAGTATACCCTACGAAATACCAGATCATGGCAGGCAATAGGCATTAATGCAATAAAATTAACAAAATACAGGTTATCAGTTTGCAGCAAAGTACAGGGATCTTTTAAAGCAATGGAAGACAATGTTAGTATACAAAACTTAATGTTGAAGAAAGGGGACAGTAAAAGACAGAAAAATAAATATTACTTTACTGGTTTAATAAGCCAGGACAGATTCAAAATAAACACCGAAATAACCTACAGCCATATAGACATAAAGTTAAAGTTAATGCAGATACAATGTAAAGTTAAAGTTAATACAAGTACAGTAAACACGTTTACAGTAGTGCAAATGGTATATGCAAAACTAAACAATGCAATTAAATGTTGGACATACAAGTCCACATCTACGTCTGGAAATGGAGTAACATTTAAGGCAGTACCTATGACAAATCCTAAATGACAAAAGGTTCTATAGTAACAAGAGAGGGTCAACCCCCCCCCCCCCACATTAAAAGTACAGTACGTCTCCAAAGGCAGCTTATGCATACAGCAAACAGGATCAATACTGGTAAAAAACAGTGACTGTAATGTCATATTTTCAAAAGAATGTATTGCATAAAATATAACTGCAAACAGTTTTATAAACAAACTAGTACAGCAAAAACATCATTAGTTAAACTGGTGTAACTGCCATCCTGGTAGTAATACACAGCAATACATACAGGTAGTAAAGTACAGAGTCATTAAAACTTAGACAAGTAGCAGTTTTCAGCTAATAAAAATCCAAGCAAGAGCAGCAGACCATGTTGGTTCATAAAAATCCGTGTAAGTTAATAACAAATCAAACCGTATCAGTACAGTAACAGTCTGTTAACAGTCTTACAAAAGTTTAAATTTGTTTCTATAATAGCAATCTATGTACAAGACAAGGCAATCTAAAACATTTGCAAAGAAAAATGGGGAGAGATACTCTGGTATAAGTCATGAGAACAGGGACACAATCGGATACCCAATTTCAATACATTTTGGACATGCAAAAATTTGTTTGCAAAGGCATGTGACAAGTCAAATTGTTGGGTTTTTAGCCACATTCCTTACAGAGGGAAAATGCCATTACATGCAGTCCCTGTAGAGGCTACACATACAGGCATTATGTTTAAAAAATCTTATAAAAGTAGAGTTGTAAAACAATTAGCCATAAAAACATTTACAGTTGATGAAAATAAAAAGGGATACTCTGTTTTCATAAAAAGTATGGTCATGTAAAAAAGCTCAAGTATAAAATAAAAACAGCATGGGAGTTAACACATAATACTTATTTTAAGGAAGAAATAAAAGAAGAAATTCTGTTAGAGTATTTAGTTCCAATAATGAGAATTACTCGCATATTACCAGAGGACAAGGTAAAAAAATCACCAGAAAAAGAGGGAGGTTCATGATAAAAAAAAAAAAAAGTAGGGAAAGATTAAAACAGCTGGATATAGGAAATGGTGTTATTTCAGGAGCTGAATTTTTTCACTGATTTGGTGCCACTAAGGCAGTATAGAAAGTTACAAAGTTAATAGCAAATGCAACTTATGGAGCTAGCTCAGATATAACAGAAGAGATGTGTTATAAAACTGTCAAGCAAGTAACTGTTAACAACGAAGAAAGGCTATTAAATACAGAGGATCACATTTTCCTGTAAATTGCTTTTTTTAAATATTCTTTTCCCAAAGCAATAATGAAATTATGCAATGCAAAAAAAAATGTGCTCGTTTCTAATACAAGGTTTTGCCTTGTAAAGCTAAGGTTAACTTGACAATATTTTGAAATGCTTGTGTGTAACTGCAAAACTGACAACTTTTTTAAGGAAGCATAAAAACAGTTAAAAATAGATAAGTAATAATGGCTGTGTCTATGGTGGGGTACTACAACTTCCTCATTAATTGCTCTTATCGTCATTATCAGATTTGTGTTAATAAAAGTATTAATCAAGTAACAGCCGTTGGTAATTAACACTGTATAAAAATATATCATTGAATGCAAGGGATTCATATGTTGCAACAGACCAAGGGATTGAAAGTACTGAAGATCATATTCTGCTGTAAATTGTCTTACAATTTTCATGGGCCTTAAATAAAGTGGGAATTGATAGATGTTGTGTAAATTAAAATGCTTTTTCCCAATATACTGTGTGTACAGTGAAAGGAAATGTGCAAGGCCAAACAGCAGTTTTCAAAATAATATGCTTGCTTTGCAAGGCCAGTTATGGTCAGCTTAGATATTAATAACATATAGCTGTGGGCATTACTGTAAATGCATCCTGTTATAGAAAAAAAGGAAGTTGACTTTCTTGGCTTTCAGATGCAGAAATAAATAAATAATATGTAGACAGGTCAAGTGATGCAAAGATGACGTGGAGAGACTTTTGTGAAGTCTTTGGATACAGAGAGGACCAAAAAAGGGCATGAAATAACCATGGACTTTTTCATGACACAGACAGAAACCAGAAGAGCAAGTCACAAGGACATTAAAAATAACATTGGTTGAAGAGTATATAAACTGGACAGTATGTTTCATTCAGTGGTGACGTTTAGACTGTGTGCCTTAGTCTCCTCATTTGTCTAGCTGTGTTATAATAGAATTGAAATAGCTCTGACAGAATTAACTGTTTGGCAAGAATTTGTTCTGAGACAAAGTATAACAGATACAGTATTACGGAGTTTGGTCACTTTTGGATATTTTCTTCAGAAAAGAAAGAAATACGTTTCTTCAGTGGCAACATTTCTTCAGTTTCACTCAAACAGCCAGTCCTTTCCTCTAAACGCATGGTTTCCGTAGTTCCATTAATGGTCATGGAGCCCTGATAGCCATCCTGGGTGGTACAGATCCTGCACTTTCTCCAGTTTCATTAATGGCCAGGCACCCCTGTATAGCCATCCTGGGTGGTCTAGATCCTTACTGCTTCCCGGAAAGTGTCCACTTGTAAGTTGTACAGGGATAAATGTGAATAGTTTTCTTTGTGGGATATTCAGTATGGTCTAGAGCACTTCAGTCTTTTTGTCTTACTCTTTCTTTCCTCCCTTTTTAATGCAGAGTACAGCTTCTGCAATATCAAAGTGCAGTTGGTAGCTTTTTCAAATTGCTGCAAAGGCTTTACTTTTTAATCCTTGGCTTCCCAAAATTTATACAAGGCCTTCTTAAAAGGAACCTTCTCACTACATCCTTACCTCATGAATCCTACCCTCAACCTTGGATTTTTTTTGAGAAACTAACCTGCCCTCTTTATGAACCAGCTAGTTTGACTAACCTTATGGCTTCTGTACTAATTCCCCACCTTCACCTAGTTGTCTTGGATGATCTTTGCACTATAGTGATCTTGATGCTTGTTGTAATGTTATTCCATGTGCCTTCATCTTGCTGTCATTAACTTTCTTCTCTGGAGTTGGGGGACCACAGTATTAGAATACAACCAATGTGTGCCAAAACAAGAACTGTTGTAAATGCTTGATTGTGGCCAGGGTTTGCAAGGATGTCATTTAAAGGTATTGTAAAGTGATGTCTGGAGACATAAGCTGTTCTGTAAAATACTCATGTACTTGCATCGCAGTACTTAATGAATGACAAGCATGTCATAAACTACAGATTGCATTTTCTTTTTTGGAATGGAAATTGTAGCTGCTGTGTCATGACTTTTTTTTTTTACATTTGTTATTTAATTTTTTTTTTTTTTTAGACAGTTCAGAATGTCAGCTTTCCTTAATTTTTCTTTTTCAAGAGGAATTCCCTGCCATCTTTGTGGAAACAGGAATCTACTAGACTGCTTTTAAGACAAACATTGCAGAACCCATGCAGTGCTGGTGCCTGTAGAAATATAGTTTCAGGGAGTACTGCAGAGGAACTCTGAGCATCCTTCCAAGTTACACAAGCACCACCCACCATTTTAATAATACATGTTTTTTTTTTCTGAACAGCTTTTCCAGACATGATAAAAAGCTGTATTAATTCTAGAAGTTTTGACAGTCAAAGAATACACTTCTATAAGCTTTGTCATGCTTGGTTTAAAAGACAGCTGAGTATAAAAAATGTTTATGCAGTTTAAAATTTGAGACATGTCCAGCAACTAGAAGATCAGTTTATTGACACTGAAGCAGTGTTTATGACATATTCTTAAACGGCAAAACGAAGAAAAAGAAGACGACAAAAAAAAAAAAAAAAAGACTAGAGACTAGTGGCTGGAGCAGAAAGTGATATGACTTAAAATGTGGTCTGTAACCAGACATCGGCTCCTGTTATGTTTGAGGGTTTTTCAAAGTGGCCCTTCACATTTTTGCTCTTCCTTTGTAGTCCTTAGTCAGAGAGTTATGCAAAGAAATCTGGTGAAATACTTTCACTCTGCAAGGCCACTTTCTCGTGCAAGAATTGTATTAGGAATAGAGACCAGTTGTGATGACACAGCAGCTGCTGTTGTGGATGAAACTGGAAGAATTCTTGGAGAAGCCTTACACTCCCAGAAGGATGTCCACTTGAAGTAAGTGAAAGTGTCTGCATGTTACTGGTTTGAAAGTTCTGTCTCCTTTCCTTGAGCATTAGATGCAATTCAAGAGACTTTGATATTTAAACTGTAGAGTCACAGTTTGTGTTGTAGATGGCAGAGCTTTCATCATTTATTAGAATTACTTGATGGAACTTCCAATATCTTTGGATCTTTTACTGAGGGGGCCTCTACAGCATGTCTTAACATTTTGGCAATACCATTCTTTTTTTTCTGACATACCTCTACTAAATATATCAAATTCCCACACTCAGAATCATTATTTATTTTTTGCGCAATGTCCTTTCTTTCTTACAAGAGTTAAGTGATATGCATACTCTAGCAGTCCCTGCCTTGTTCCATTTGGTTATACAGTTTAGTTAACCCCCTAGTGTTTATCTGTTAGGAATAGTCTCATATTCTTTGCATAAGCAGGGCAGACTCTTCCAGGTGAGATAGAAGTTGTCAGATGATGAATTACCATCATTACAAAGTTTGCCATTTTTGCCTGGGCTTGGAACAAGACATCTGGTGTTGCTGTTGTCGGCTCTTCAGCCCTTATGATGACAGTATCAGAGAATGAAGATTATGCCCTTTGAGTTGGCTCAGTGGTATAATGAAGTAAAGTCCTGATTATGACTCAGGTGACCTGAGTTGGAATAGTAGCATGGACACTTGAGGATCATGTAGTGGAACAGTGGGAGTGGGCAGCTGATGCAGCTAATTAATCCTGGGAGGAGGAGGCTGGTCATTTTCATTGTACTGCTGACACACTGGTGGAAGAGGTGTGTGAGATGCAGTCCCTAAGGATCAGGCGTAAGTATTTATTATTAATCAAGTTGTGCATGCTTGATAGTTCCACTTACACATGTACGGAAGCTCACATATGAACAACCGAGGGAGGCTAACCAATGGGGCATATCAGCTGCTACAGAGAAAAGTTATGTTAAATAGGAAGCCAAAACTTGATCCTCATGTGAATGGCAGCTTAGTGCCATTTGAGTAACACCCCAACCTGGATAATAAGATCACGTTGCCAGAAAGTATTCTCCCTTTGGAAGGAGACCACCCACAATGGGTGATCTGAGATGCAAATCCAGGCAGACAAGGAGGAATGAATTGATCAGTGGAGCATCTAGGATGGTTTAATGATCAGGGATGCCTGGGAATAAAAACAAGGCAGATATTAAAGAAAAGAAAAAAATGAGAAAAAAAGCAGCAGCTCAAGACATGTATCAGTATCTAAAGTTTGTCTTTCCTGAATAGGCAGGACATAAATAGCCCAGAGTGCAGGTCTGATTTTTTTTTTTTTTATACAGGTTACTGACTTTGTACTGGCTACCACTTCATCTTCATCTGGATCATCATTCTGTATAAATGTTTGGGTTTGTAAGGCTGGGAAGAGAGGTACATCCCTTGCACCTACTCTTGATAGTTAGACCCGTATTTCAGACTCTGCCTCACTTTATTTTTCTAGGCCAGCAGAGGCTGTGATGGAGAACACAGAGTGGACCTTTGAGTTCTAGATGAGTGTTTCTCTGTCTGAGCTAGGGCTTTTGGTGATGACTTTCTTCACTGCTCTAAGTGGTTGGTTCCTCATCAGTGGGAATCTAGTCTACCTTTGCAGGTCCAGCTTTTCTGGTTTCAGAGTTAGACCTTGAAAATTTGCACTCTAATTAGAGCCAGATAACTGTGTGAGGAAGAATACAGTCCAGCAGTTAATTGTGCTATCCCTGTGTAGGCCTTTCTAGTTGTGATATTGTAACAAGGGTGCCTTTGCTTGTCTGTTACTGATATCTAGGAAAATTCATTCCACTGGATCAGGAGCAAAGGTCCAAGGTGCAGCATTGCTGAAAACAGTTGTTTGCCTTGTGCATATCATTGACTATGTTTTTAATGACCAATCCTTGGGGAACTCTGCACTGTATGCTTCTTCCACTAACCATTTCACAGCACCTCTACAGCTACTTGGACAGTATGCACTACACCTTCTGTTCAACTAGAACATTGCTGAAGACTCCCTAAATATATCTCAGTAGTGGGGTAACCAGGTCTTACTAGTGAATCAGCACATGTAATTTATGTAGGGGCAAAAGCCTTCATTCCTTCATGCAGGGGCTTGCATACTCCATTATTTCTAATCATCGCCAAGACTGATGCACCTTGGGGAAGTGATAACATTTTCCCAACGCACTGACCACCTCCCATGCATCAACACAAGACAACCACTCATTGGTATAAAACACACAGTAACTTGTTAGGTCATTTAGCATGTCTGCTGTAGAAAAGTTGCGTGGGTGTCCTTAGAAACACTGGTTTGCAAACCCTGCAGTCTCAAAACTCTGCTGTTGTCCTCTGACTGGGCCTGTGCCTTACATGGTGTTTGCCACACCTACTTCTCCTGTATCGTTTCATGTGGTTCCTAAATTGGATCTGGCGGAAATGGTAGTGGAGTGTTGGGTTCCAAGCAAAAATGTGACACAATAATGATCAGTACTCAAGTGTAGTCACAGAAATGTGGTCATTGTGTTATGTATATTAAGATTACGATTGCAACGTCTTGGGGCTGACAAAGATTAAAGTATTATAAAATAATGGGAGTCTCACTGAACAAGAGGATACTCACTTGCAGAGTGCTAAGGAAAACTAATGGAGTACATGGATAATATGCATGAGATTAGAAACGTTGCTGTTAAGCAGCTGTTTTTTTATAGTAACTCCAGAGCACAAAAACTTTAGACACAATGACGTGGGCAACAGAAAGTAGAAATGATTGTTACCAAACTTAGGGAGCCTATAACAAGAGAATTAACCAAATATTTGGTAGAGGTATTAGAGATATTTTGGAAATGTTATGAAAATTTGTATAAACCAGAGAAGTGAGGAAATATTTATGGGAGACTTAAATATGCCAAGATTAGAGTCAACAGCTAACAGTTTAGATAGTAGGAAGTGAGATAAAAATGGTGATGTATGACCAGTCTACAGGAAAGTCTCCAGGAACAGTTGACATTGTAGTGGAAGTTTGGAACTTAGGAGGGAAGAAGGTGGTAAACATTTAGAAGGTTTTTTTTAACAGTATTTTAAAAGGAGCAGAGGCACCAATATTCTGGAAAAAGCTGTGGTGGCTATAATACCTATAGATGGTAAAGACCTGTCTGATCCAGCTTCATATAGGCCCATTTCAGTTCTAAACCATGATTTTAAAGTGTTTATGTATATAATGGCTAAAAGAATGGCAAAGGTAATGCCAAAATTGATATATATGGATTGATGGGTTTGTGGAGGGGGCAAACATTTCAGAACATTAAAAAAAATGATGATCCAAATGATCCAGAAGGAAGCAGGATGTAAGAAAACAACTCTGCTAATGTTGGATCTTGATGCAGTGAAAGCATTTGACAGAATAAGTTGGGATTTTATGAGTCGAGCTATGCATTTGCATTTCCTGATACAATAATGTTAATTAGAAGGCTATATGAGAGGTCAGAGGCAAAAATCAAAGTGGGAGGGTTCCTGTTTTATAAGCAGTGTCTGAATAGAGGAACCAGGCAGTGGTGTCATCTCTCCCCTGTGTTATTTGTGCCATAGTTAGAACCACTGGTAAAGAAAATCAGGGATTCAGAAATTCAAGGATAGAATTGGTATTAGTGTTCAAGAAAAGTTGGCTTTATTTGCAAATGATATTAATCTGATGTTAATCTTCATTCATTCCTTACTGATGGGTATCGGTTCCATCCTCGGAACCAAGTCGGCCTTATATCAAGCTCACACCAGCCAAAAACTCTCGACATAAACTTTGCCCATAGTGCCCTTCTCGCAGTTACCTCAGATCTTGTTTGCTGCATTGCCGAAAAGCCGTGTCAAGCCAGCTCTTGATTAAGCCTAGGTAAAGAAATTATTCTAAGTATTTCCGAGAATAATTTTCACCTTTCTATTTAGTCGCTAGTTTACCCTTTTTCTTGGAAACCCTTTTTTTTTTTTACTTGTCTTACTGCTCTTTTGTTACCCTTTTAAAGTATTTCTTCACATACCATTGCTGGTATCCTTCTCCCTCACCCCCTTTTCTTTGTCCTTTCTTTGTTCTTTAAAAAAAAAATCTTTCTCCGTCTTGCATATCTGTAGTCATGTCAGAAAAAAGGGAGCTTCTGGTTTTAAAAAATGCAACCAATGTGGCCGAAAGATGCCGAATTCTGATTCTCACATGTCTTGTGTGTATTGTCTGAATGTACCTCATTTAACTGTTCAGCCTCCCTGTGATATTTGTCGAGGGTTCAGTTCTAGAACCATTAATGAGAGACTTAACAAACTTATTTTGAAAGGCCTTCTTAAAACGCCCTTTTCAGAGGCTATCTCTGCTCCGGAGGGTTCACCCCCTCCATGCACTCGGTTCCATCTTCACCCAGTGAAAAATAAGAGGAACCTAAGCCTAAACACTTAAAAGTGACTACTGTACCAAAATGACCCCTATGACACCTTCTACGGTGCCGCCTATTAAAGTTGTGCCATCGGGATCGATTTTCATTTTGGCACTGAGCACTACGGCATCGACAGTGCAACTCCAAATTTTGTTTCCCTTGGTGCTGTCCAGTGATTTAACTTCGACACCGACCATGGCACCATCTTCAACCTTTTCTAGCCCAGAAAAACTGACTCCTCTTACTCAAGCCTCCACCGAGACTTCGGTGCTGTTGGAGCTTCGGACCTGATATTCTCCAAAGGTGGATCCTTTTCTGGGGCAGCAGTTCAGCTCTTTCTTAGAGTGGCCCGACTCCCCCTCAGGAATATCCACTAGATCAACAAGGAGCCTTTTGGAACTTGATGTGGTGCGTCTTGTTGATCAGCTGCTTATGGGTAGAGGGATTACTACACCATCCAAAACACCCTCCCATTAGGAGTTGGGGGTACTTCTCCATGGACTCCAGCCTACTCTCCTCCTTTGATCTCGGAGCAGGCATCAAAGACCCTGGAACCAGCGTCTGTTCTGGTACCCATGACTACGGTTCCACTGGTGGACCTCACCGTGGTTTCAGAGTCGTCCCTTTGGCCTTCAGTTCAGTTGGAACAGAGGCTTTCTCAAGATTGTGGTTGGACTGCGACTCCTTTGGTTCCAGGAGCAGCCCTGATTTTTTTTCTATGGTGCCGTCCTTGGTTTCAGGGGCTCTCATGGTACTGGCTACTCTTGAAACTCCATCCCTGGGGACTGTTTTGCTGGAGCGGAGTGTGACCCCGGTTCTGAGGTTGCCATTCTCGGTTCTGGGATCCCATCCCCCCTCAGGTGGGCCTGTGTTCCAGGCGATGGACAGGACACTTGACACCGCTGGCAAACCATCAATGTTAGACTACCCATTGACTTCTCTCTCAGCCGCAAGTGACACAAGCCACCATTATGGGACATCGAACACAAGAGCCTCAGGAGACCCTATCGCAGGGTGCCCCTTCTTCTGAGTCCTCTACAGAACCCCCCGAAGGACCTAGGAAGAAATTGTGCAAGAGGAAGCATGTTGACTCCCCGAGGAGTCTCTCAGTGAGGATATGGACTACAATGAAGTGGAAGGGTCCCCACGGTCACCCCCCCCGAAGATGTCTCCTTTGGAGACATCCTTGAAATCTTAAAACAGGTGGGTGATTGGAAGCCCTCCAACCCTTCCTCCGAGGAATCCGCCTTTCTGCAGGCTTTTCATGCTTGACCCTCTACCTCTTGGCTGACCCCACCTGCAAACAAGCTGATACAGCTCATGGTGCAGAGGGCTTGAAAGAATCCTGACACTGTTGAACCGATCCTGAAGAGACCATGTAAAATGTTATCACTCCCAAAAGAGAGCCCGCACTAGTCTAAGGGCCTTCCAGTGGATGCTATGGTGGTGTGGCTGCCACGAGAAAGGAGCTTACAGAGGAGAAGCCAGATGGTCCACCCACCTAAAAGGGAGTCCCATGCGGTTGGATTGACTAGGGAAGTGAGTGTTTGCTTCTTCGACCTTTGCTATTAGGTCCTTGAAGTATCTGGCACATTTTACTAGGCTCCAAAGAGATCTAGTTTCTGAACTGTCTGGAACCTTAGCAGGACAAGTGTCTGATGAGGTACGTGACAGAGTTGCCTTGCAGCTAGCGACCCTGGAATCTGCATCTAACTTGTCCATGCGGTTAATATCACATGCAATCGAAGGGGCGGCTAGAGCTGCGGGTTCAGGCATAGTCATGAGATGCCACGCCTGGATGCGCCTGTGTGATTTCGTGGATCCCTTTAAGTCTTTCTTCCTTAATGCTCCTGTGGAAGCATCTTCCCTGTTTGGCCCTAAAGTGAAGGACATGTTAGCCAGGCGTGAGAAGGATGGAAAACCCCTGTCTGCCATAGGTGTACGTTTCAACACCCCCCAGCATCCTTATTCAAGGAAGCAGCAAAGTGGAACAATGTGGCACAAAAAGTCTCAGGGTCCTTTTCGTGACACGTGGTGGGTTCTCCCCCAGAGGCAGAGGGGTAACTGTAGTGGCCTGCATAATCAAGGGCCCAGAGATTCTTTCTCCGGACAGCCCTATCCGTGCTCCTGGAAGCTCTGGAAGCAGTCGGGGGAAGTTTTTCCCTGCACCAAACAGCCTGGCATTGCATAACCACAGATTCTTGGGTGCAGAGGATAATCACCAGAGGCTACAAAGTCCCACTGAACTCCTTTCCAAATCCACAAAAATGTATTCCCAATGTTCCACCCAGTCAAAGAGAAAAAGCAGCCATAGAGATAAAAAAGCTGTGTCAAATAAGAGTCATTCAAACAGTCCCACCAGACCAAATAGGATCCGGATTCTACTCAAGATTCTTTTTAGTGCCCAAAAAGACAGGGGACTGGAGGCCAATTTTGGATCTCAGTGTTCTGAACAAGTTTATCACCCAAACAAAATTCTGGATGGTCCCAGTTCAGTACATTCTTTCATTCTTGGAAAAGGATGATTGGATGTGCTCTATAAACCTTCAGGATGCTTATTACTATATAAAAATGGACAAGTGCTCCAGAAAGTTCCTTTGCTTCTGGCTAGGAGCCAATCATTACCAATACCAGGTTCTGCCCTTCGGACTCTCTACAGCCCCCAGAGTGTACTCAAAATATATGGCAGTGGTTACAGATCACTTGAGACTACAAAGATTCCTAGTGTTTCCATACTTAGATGATTGGCTCCTTACCACCCACACCAAGCGTCTCCTGGAAAAAGCACTGAACTACACCCTGACATTGTCAAAAATCTTGGGAATCTATATACACTGGGAGAAAAGCAACCTGACTCCTACTCAGAGCTTAGATTTCATAGGAGAGCTTTTCAATACCCAATCTTGCCAAGTGTCTCTTGCAGATCACAGATTGCAAAGACTAAGG
Organism: Protopterus annectens; assembly: GCF_019279795.1. Lineage (NCBI taxonomy): Eukaryota > Metazoa > Chordata > Ceratodontiformes > Protopteridae > Protopterus > Protopterus annectens. The sequence continues at coordinate 1,832,303,218 of NC_056737.1, forward strand.
GCTCAACTCCGAGTGATACTCTGTCAGGACATGGCCTCGGCTCAATAGGTCCTTCAACCTCTAGGTTCAATGGCTGCAACAATCATCATTGTCCCACTTGCGAGATTACACAAGACTCCTTCAGTGGCTTCTTTTGTCTCAGTATTATCCGAATCATCATCAATTATCTTATCAAATATGGATAACAGAATGGTGTAGAAAAGACCTTTTGTGGTGGATGAAGCCAGATGCAAATCATTGGAGTCAACCTTTTTGCCCTCCTCAGTCCGAGGCCACTGTGACCACAGACGCTTCCCTGATTGGATTGGGGGGCATTTTCAGGGAATGACGGTCCAAGGCACATGGTCGTCCATAGAGGCCAATCTGCATATCAGTGTACTAGAACTGAGGGCAGTGCTTCTAGCGTTGCAAGCATTTCACTTTGCCCTTCCATCTGGAACAACTGCCATTCAATCAGACAACATAGCAGCTGTTTGGTATATCAACAAACAAGGGGGAAGCAAGACCTACCCGTTGTGTTGAGAGGCCATGAGAGTGTGGCAATGGGCGATGGCTTCCAAACACTTTCTGATCAAAATGCACATTCCCGGAGATTCCAACTTGATTGCGGACAAACTGAGCAGATGTATCCTTCTGCCTCATGAGTGATCCCTCAATCAAACCATAATGGCAAAGATCTTCAGCTGTTGGGGCCAGCCTTGCTGCGATCTTTTTGCCTCCCCAACAAACCACAAGTGCGGCAGCTATTTTGCCCTGAAACTCCCGCAGGGGGAGTCTCTGAGGGATTCTCTGATTCAAGATTGGCCCACAGGATTTCTGTACGCATACCCCCCCTTCCCCTAATCCCAAAATTTCTAAAGAAAGCCCTCCAGTTGAGAAGCAAAGTGATCCTCATTGCACCCTAATGGCCCTGTCATGTATGTTTCCCCTTTCTTTGGCCTTACCTGCTAGACAAGCCATGGATCCTGGAACCAACTCCAGATTTGATCTTTCACCCCCAAGGTTTGATTTGCTTGAACATAGCCAGTCTCAAACTGATGGCTTGGTTTCTCCACTTCCAGTAATTGCCAGGCAGAACAGTCTTTCTTCCCCAGTCCGTGACATTATTCTGGCTTCGCATAAACAATCCACCAGGAAAATTTACCGTAGTAAGTGGAAAAGATTCTTAATATCATCCGAGCAAAGAAAACTTGATCCTTATTCAGCTCCATTTAATACAGTTTTGGATTATTTGTCAAATTTTTTTCAAAGCGGGAGCTGCGGCATCAACCATCCGTGTTCACTTAGCTGCCATCTCCAATTTTCATAATGGTTTCAAGGACTCTTCCTTAATTTCCCATTGTCTCTGCAAGACTTTCCTAAAAGGGATATCTCATATTACACCACCCATTAAGGAACCCACCGAGCCATGGAGTCTCACATTAGTTCTTCAAGCTTTAACACAACTCCTTTCGAACCTGCTTCTACCTGCGATATCAAGTTCTTATCCTGGAAGTCCTATTCCTAGTGGTTATTACTTCAGCTAGACGTATTTCTGAGCTTTAAGCCCTATGTATTAAGTGCCCTTATATAATTTTTCATAAGGACAGAGTATCACTTCGGGCAAATCCCTCCTTTCTACCCAAAGTTGTTTCAGATTTAGCAGTAAACCAGTCTGTTGACCTACCAGTTTTCTTCTCTAATTTCTCAAACAAAGGAGAATATTGGCATCACTTGTTAGATGTACATAGGCAATTGAGATTTTATCTTGACAGAACAAAAGAAATCCACAAATCAGACCAATTGTTTATATCCTTTTCAGGCCCAAAATTGGGAAAAGCTATTTCTAAAGTAACTATATCCAAATGACTAAGAGACTGTATACTCCTGTTGTATCAACATTAAAAAATCTCTATACCAGGCAGAATCAAAGCACATTTCACCAAATCTGTAGCAACTTCAATAGCTTTTCATTCAAGGGCATCCATGGACAATATCTGTGCAGCTGCAACATGGGCTACCCTCCATACCTTTATCTCTCATTACAAATTGGATCTGGTCTCCAGGGGAAGAGCTTCCTTTGGTTCGATGATGCTCAGGAATATTGTTCCATAAGGGCCACCCAAGGCATATAATGTAGATAGGGAATCTGTCCCATCAGTAAGGAATGAAAGAAGATTAACAACATCAGGTAAAGAAATTGTGTCTTACCATAATGTTCCATCTATGTTGTTCATCTTCATTCATTCATTATGTCCCACCCTCCTTTCCCCTCCTAGAGGCTCCTGGGGGATTGTCTGGGTCCAGATGTCACTCTAGAGAACTTGTTTAGACATAGCCTCTGCTTTTCTTGTCACGGTCTAACTCGATCTGAGGTAACTGGGAGAAGGGCACTGTGGGTAAAGCTTAGCTCGAGAGTTTTTGGCTGGCGTGAGCTTGGTATAAAGCCGACTCTGTTCTGAGGACGAAACTGACACCCATCAGTAATGAATGAATGAAGATGAACAACACAGATGGAACATTATGGTAAGACATAACTTTTTTTGTACCTGATAGATCCAGAAAATGACATCTCAGTGTTGTGAAACATTCTGAGACAGTTCCGTTTTTTTTGAGGACATAAAATTATTGCAGATGAATCAAAGGCTATAGCTCTAAACTATGTATCCACAAATGAAATGGTCCAAATACCCATATTTATGGGGACATAATAAAATATAGAGTATTCAGGAATACGGATTAAAAATGATTCAGTTATGGAAGCTAAGGCTATATGTGGAGAGACTAAACAAAAGATAATACAACAACTGAGAAACTGGAAGCTCTTGCCTATAGATATGGATAGCAAGATACAAGGAGTAAAAATATTTTTATTACCTTTAGCTTTATTCACGGTCAGGCATTGTTTTTATCAACCAGAGGAGAAGTTATGGGCAGTACTTAATAAAGAGTTGAAAGATTTTATTTGGGAGGGGAAGAGGGCAAGTGTTAAGTGGGATAAGTGTATCCTCCCAAAAGAACAAGGAGGTTTAGGATTACACAAAGATTTTCTGGTGACTTCCAAGATGGCTGCACATTAAGTAACAGCTTGACTCTAGCTCTCCCAGTGTAAAAACTGAAACTCAACAGAGAAGACCAGTAGACCTTTGAGTTTATGGGTAGATTTCAGTAACTGCCTGGATGCCAGGAAAAAAAAATACACAGCACATGGAAAAAAATCAGCTACAAAAAGTGAGGAAGAAACACTGAATGTGGGAAGTTCAGCAGCTGTTATGCAAAAAGCAATGCAACCTCCAGGCATGACTTCCAGTAACCTACAGGAAGATAAAAACAACTGCGTGCAGACCTGGTTAAAATAAACAAAGCACTGCTGGAGTATATCAACACAAACAAAAAAAGGCTGGAAAAATAGAAGAAGCTTTAAACAGATATTGAGATGAGGTGATAAAGCTGCAAAAATCAGAGGCTGAAATGAAGAAAAAGCTGGCTGAATATGAGACTGCTCAGGAGGAGAGGTTTCAAAATGTAATAGATTGAGAGGACAGAGTACGTAGGGAAAACCTGAGAATTTTATATTGTCCTATCTCACCTTCATTCTTAGTGGTTGGGTTCGGAACCAATCATCGGTTCCAACTCAGCCATATACTAAAGCTCGAAGACTTCCACTTGGCTCATGGCAGAATCCCTATCCCATCATGCACTTGTGTAGTTCCCCAGATCTTGTTTGCCGCTAAACAGATTGGAGGCTCTTCATCTTGGCCATGGCTAAGTGGTGAGCTTTTTTTTCAGATATTATCCTTATTCAAGTTTTTTGACTTCTATAGTTAGTTAGTTAGTTATATAGCTTCCTTAGTGAGTTAATTCTTTGTCAGTGTGTGTGTTGTTTGCACATATTTAACCATTTTTGTGTTTGTGGTTGGCCGTTGCTTTTCTCATCAGGCCTTTCTCCTGCCATCCACCTGCAAGAGTCATGTACGTTCTGCCAATCATTTAGCTCTATGGTTTTACTAGAGAGAGAAAAAAATTGATTGTAAGAGGACTTCTAAAGACTCCTTTTTCTGAAACCTTAGAAGGTCAGAGCACCTCCAGTAAGTCCAAGTCGCCATCTACCAAACCTGCCAAGAGATCATCTTCTGGCCACTCAGAACTGTCAGAGAAGATAGCAAAGACAACTCCATTGGAGACAAACCCTACTGGATCAGACAAATCAACATCATCTGTGCCACAGAGTTCCGAACTGAGAGAGAGTCAGATTCGGAGCTGGTCGCCTGAATTGTTACTGGCCTCCCCTACCATTTTACAGAGATCTCGCTCACCAGCCCTTTCCTCTAGGTCTTTCAGAAGCCTATCGGATGATGATGTGGACAGTGTGGTGCATAGACTGCTGAAGACACTGGCGCTGGCAAAACTACTGTCTATAACTCAGTTGGTTTTGGAGCCAGTGAAGACCTTTTCATCCAGGTCGATTTTTCCTCTGATCCAATCTGGAACATCAAAGCCAGAATGCCCAGAGCCTGTTGTACTAGATACTTTGGTGCTGAGACCCACCATGGGCATTTCGGACCCATTGTCTGCTCTGACATCCTTGGTGCCGTCCGAGATGTTTGGGTCCTGAAGCTCTCCGGTCTGGTCCGGAGGGGACGCTCAGACCCAAGACCTTTCAGTTCTGAGCTTGCCTCTCGGGGCATCAGCGAGGGTGAGCTCAGTTCCTACGTCAGCTTCAGGGCTGGCTCCCTTGACTCAGGGGGTCTCCTCTGCTTCCTTGGAACCAGAGGTGTCCTCAGATCATGGGGGAGGGGCTTTTGAGCTGATGAGGAGTGTGCTGTCTTCCCATACAGCTCTACACAAAGGTTCTGTCATTCTTACCCCTCAAGCACAGGCTTCTGTCTCTGCACCTCCCCAGCCACAGGACAGCAGAGATTCTGGGCCTCAAGGTGCCCCATTGAGTGAACTTCACTCTTCTGAGACCTCTCCAGAATACCCTTCTGAGGAGGCTTCTCGGAAGAGAGTATGCAAGAGGAAGCACCTGGACTCGCAAGACGAGTCAATCACCTCGGACATTGACCTTGAGGAGTCAGAAGGGTTCCCACAGTCACCCTCTGAGGATATCTCCTTTGTGGATATCCTAGAAATCCTTAAACAGAGAGGCAGCTGGAAACCCATCAACCCTTCTGCTGAGGAGTCAGTGTACCTGAAGCCCTTTGGTTCTCAACCTTCAGCCACCAGGGTGTCTCCGCCTTTCGACAAACTCATTGAACTAGTTAGTCGAAAGATGTAGGAGTCACCAGATGCAATGGAATCGGTCCCTCGGAGGCCAAATAAGTTCATTACAGCTCCAACAGACAAGGAATTTCTCACAAAAGGTGTCCCTGTAGATGCTCTAGTGGTGGCAGCAGCCACTAAGAAGGAACTTTCCGAAATGTCCTCATCTGTTCATCCACCTAACAAGGAATCTCGAACGATGGACAGATATGGGAAGCATATTCTTTCATCAGCGACTTTTGCCCTTAGATCGCTGAATTACCTGACGCACTTTATGAGACTTCAAAGAGATCTCCTGAAAGAGTTAGGAGATACTCCTCAAGGTACACTAGCTGCAGGGGTCTCAGATAAGGTATTCTCTCAGCTATCCACCTTAAATTCCGTAGTGAACTCCTCCATGAGACTGATCTCTTATCCAGCAGATGGAGGGAGTAGGGCAGTGGGTTTGGGAGTTTCCCTAAGGAGACACTCCTGGATGCTTCTGTGTCACTTTGTTGAACCTTTTAAGTCTACCTTTGTCAGTGACCCTTTCGATGGTTCCTCACTTTTTGGACCCAAAGTAAAAGAGACACTCACTAGATGCAAACAGGAAGGGAAAACTCTCTCTGCCATTGAAGTACATTTTTCTATACCTTCTAGACCCTACCCCATAGGTTAGAAGGGGGAAAATGTGGTTCAGGAAATCCCATGGAGTTTTTCAAGACGCATGAGGTGAATCCTTCCCCAGGGGCAGAGGGGGCAGTAATAATGTGGCAGATGCCATCCACGCAGCAGAGGAGGTCCGCAAAACCAGGGTGACCGTGATTCCTTTTGCGGCTGACCGTTCCAGCGCTCCTGAAAGGAGACCCACCTGCCCTCTTCTGGAGGCAGTTGGGGGTCAGTTGTCTTTGTTCCCAGAAGCCTGATGAGAGATCACAGGAGACAAGTGGGTACAGAGCATAATATCCAGAGGTTATTCCATTCCCTTTTGCCTTCCCATTCCAAATGTCAAAAACATCCCCAGATGTTCCACCCAGTCAAAGGGAACAAGTAACTATAGAGATTCAAAGGTTGCTAGACAAAAGAGTCATCCAAAGAGTCCCCGCAGACCAAATAGGATCTGGAACTTACTCAGGATTCTTTTTAGTGCCAAAAAGAGCAGGGGACTGGAGACCCATCTTGGAGCTCAGCAAACTAAATGAATTTGTACAGAAGACCAAGTTCTGGATGGTGACACTGCAGTCAATTATTCCCTTTTTAGGGAAAGACAGTTGGATGTGCTCGATAGACCTCCAGGATGCACACTACCACATCAAAATGGACAGGCCATCAAGAAGTCATTTGCGCTTCCGGCTGGGAACCAGTCATTACCAATTTAGAGTTCTGCCCTTTGGTCTCACTACAGCCGCCAGAGTGTTCACCAAATATATGGCAGTAGTCATGGCTCACTTGAGGCGGCTAGGATTCCAAGTGTTTCCATTCCTAGGCGACTGGCTCCTGATGGCCACCACCAGGCATCCACTACAGTAAGCAAGAGATGCCATGTTACACCTTTGCTTCTGCTTAGGGATACGATAAATTCAGAAAAATCTGCCTTGTTTCCATCTCAGCATATTACCTTTATAGGAGCAGATCTGGACACAGTCTTCATGATGCAAAGCTACCCGCGGAAAGAGTCTCTCTGCTCAGACAACAAATTTTCAGTCTTCTGCCAAAGACCAAAGTAAAGGTGAAAACAGTTCTAAATGTCCTAGGAACCATGGCAGCAGCGATAACCTTGGTCTCCCCCAGCTCATATGCACATGAGAATTCTTCAGTGGCTCCTTTTTTTCTCAATGATCATTTCAAGAACTTCCCATGTCTCACCAGATCAGGATTACAGCATCATGCAAGAAGGATCTGCGATGGTGGCTGCCCCACAATCACATGACGTTGGGTCGACCTTTTATCCCACAACGGCCTGTGGCAACAGGGACCACAGACGCCTCCCAGATAGGGTGTGGGGGGGACATTATCTGGGGAGGATGGTCCAAGGCACCTGGCAAGAACACGAGGCCCATTTTCACATCAACGTCCTAGAGATGAGAGCAGTGCTCTTGGTGTTTCAAGCACTTCAGGACTCTCTTCTGCTAGGGACAATTGCAATTCAGACAGACAACATGTCAGTGGTCTGGTACATAAACAAGTAAGGAGGAACCAGGTTCTACCCCCTTTGCAAAGAGGTGCTCAAGAGTAGCAGCCTCTTCCCAATGTTTTCTGGTAGCAACGCATATCCTGAGGAAATCCAACATGAAAATGGACAGGCTCAGCAGGTCGATATTGATGCCTCATGAGTGGTCCCTAAAACAAGTAGTAGTGGAAAGGATATTCCAAAAATGGGGCCAGCCTTGCTGCGACCTCTTTGCCACTCCCTTGAATACCAAATGCAGTAGCTACTTTGCTCTGATCCCCCCTTTGGGAGAGTTACCAAGGGACGCACTTGTTCACAATTGGCCCTCAGGACTACTTTATGCATTTCCCCCTTTTCTTCTAATACCCAGAGTCATTCAGAAAGCCAAGTTGTTGGGAAGCAAATTAATTCTCATTGCTCCATACTGGCCTCATCAGATTTGGTTCCCCTTTCTCTGGCCTCATCTTCAGGAGGAACTGTTGGTTCTGGACCCAGTTCCAGATCTTTTGACTCGTACGTCCAGAACACCCCACCCCTCCCTCCAAACCCACAAGTTGACAGCATGGTTGCTCCAGTTCCAAGTTTAGTCAGGCTTCTTAATTTCATGCTGGCAGTGAAATATATTTTAATATCCTCACACAAGGCCTCAACCAGGAAGTTATACCTCAGTAAATGGAAAAGGATTTCATACTGGGCTTCAGCCAAAAACATTGATCCCTTCTCTGCCCAGTCAGTTCTATTCTTGAGTTCCTGGCAGAGCTGTTTCACCAAGGTTTGGCTGCAGCTACTATAAAGGTTCAATTAGCCACCATTTCTATCTTTCATATAGGTGATTTGACTCCTAACTTGATGTCACACAGATTGTGCAAAGAGTTTTTAAAAGACACTTGTTTATTAAGACCTCCCATCAAAGACCCCCTATCACCATGGGATTTGAATTTTGTCCTATCACACCTAACTCTGCCTCCCTTTGAGCTGGCATCAACATGTGATCTCAAATTTCTGTCATTGAAAAAAAATGTATTGGTTGGCATTACTTCTGCAGGGAGAGTCTCAGAACTACAAGCCTTGTCCATCAAACCTCTTATATGATCTTCCATAAGGATAGAGTATCTCCTCGGACTAATCCAAATCAATCTGTTGAGCTGCCATTGTTTTTTCTAATCATAACAACAAGGCATAATACAAGCTCCACCAGTTAGATGTCCATAGACAACTACAGTTTTATTTACATAAAACCAAAGATTTTAGGAAATCAGATCAGCCGTTTATCTCCTTTTTAGAAGCAAAAAAAGGCATGGGTGTTTCAAAGGTCACAATCTCTCTAATTGGCTTTCAGGCTGTATCATCTTTGTCCACACTATTAATAACAGAGATCTACCCTTTAAAATCAAGGGACATTCCACAAGGGCCATAGCAACATCATCTGTCTATCTAGCTAGACCGTCACTGGACAGCATTTGTGCCGCTGCTATGTGGGCAACATTCTGTAGATTATACAGATAAGAAAGAAGTCAGAGAACTTCCTTGCCAAAGGAAATAAAACCTCTCAGTCCTCCAGAAGCTTTGGGCTGGGGAAAGGCGGGAGGGATGTAAGAATGAAGGTGAGATGGACAACAAACCTGGAACGTTATGGTGAGTACATAACTTCTTTTTGTTATGTTGTCGTATCTCACTTTTATCACTCATTACAAAGTAGACTTGGCCTCCAGGAACAGGGCCTCCTTCGGTTCCACTGTCCTGAAGAATGTACTCCCATGAGCCACCCAGGGAATGTGGTGCTAGGGACACTGTCCCAACCAGTAAGAATGAAGGCAAGATAGGACAACATAACAAAAAGAAGTTATGCACTCACCATAATGTTCCATGTTTGTTGTCCATCTTGCTATCATTCTTACGTCCCTCCCACCTTCCCCAGCCCAAAGCTTCTGGAGGGCTTAGAGGTTTTATTTCTTTTGGCAAGGAAGTTCTCTGACTTCTTTCTTATCTGTATATTCTACAGAATGTTGTACATATAGACTCATTACTTTGGTTATCAGCAAATAAGATCTGGGGAACTACACCAGTGCATGATGGGATAGGGATTCAGCCACGAGCCAAGTGGAAGTCTTCGAGCTTTGGCATACGTCTGAGTCGGAACCGATAATCAGTTCTGAACCCAACCAGTAAGAATGAAGGTGCGATGGGCAACAAACATGGAACGTTATGGTGAGTACATAACTTATTTTTTCAGCTGTACCTGAGAAGCTGGAAGAAACAGACTGCATTAATTTTATGAAAGCACAAATAAGCAACTGGACTGAAGGAGTTGTTAGTTGAAAGGGTACATAGTGTGTATGCCCCAAACCTGGCTATGACAAAGCAACCTAGACCTTTAATAGTAAAGATGCAATCCTACCAGCAGAAGGATTTGATTCTGACAAAACTGTGGCAGAAGGATAAAATACTAAAAGTGGCAGACAGCAGAGTGTTTGTGGAGAATGATTACTCATTGTACACCTGGCATTAGAGGAGTGAATTCATTCCACTATTCAGGGAATGTTGAGACACAGGTGTGAGATTCAAACTGCTGTATCCAGCTGTCTTCAAGGTATTCTTCCTTGGAGGGACAAAATCATTTTTGATGAAGTACATGCTAAGGAGAAAATACAAAAATTTGTCCAACAAAAAGTGAGGTGTGAAACAGAAGGAGATTCTGCTTCTTGTTCTTCTGGTAATAAAGACCACAGGGAGACTGTACCTGTGAAACCTTTTTCACTATTTCAGTGGAAAGTGCTGGAGAGAATGAAGGGAGCATGAAACTTGACCAGAAGAATTAAGAGTATGCTGGAAATTAAGTAGAGACAGGATTTGAAAGATGGAGATGAACAATAATAAAACTAGTAACTTGATGTGGGATTAGAATGCAATAATTATATTTGGGAAGTATGACAGAACAAGAAAGTTTGGAAATGTTGGACTTTTTCAGAATTTATTGGACTTGTGGGGGACTCTGAAATATATGCCTTATTTCATGTCTTAATGTTTGGAAAAATGTTTTGGGAAGGGGAAGATGGGAGAAAGTTAACTAAGTACAGAACACATTTTTTCTTAGTACTATTTTTGTAGTTTATGGTTTTCTTTGCATATTGTAAAGTAAAGTTGTTTTGGTTCTTTTTAAGGGTAATGGAGATTATAAATAGGGGCTGCTGTTCTTTTTTCCCCTGTCTTTCTTCTTGTTTAGTTTTAAGAAATGTAAGCACTGCACTGTAAAAAGCCTGGTTAAAAGAGCATGACAAAAGAAAAATCAATGTGCTCTTTCTCATTCTTGCATGGGCGAATGACTGGATTAAGGACCTTAAGTTCATTTAGTAACGCATTTTAAGAGAAAACAAGTAAATGAAAAAGAATATTGAATATTATGAGTCTTTTTCTAGCAAATGAATGTATGCTTAGTAGCAATTCTGTATCTGGCCCTTATATATCCGTGGAAACAATCTGGTAATGAGAAATTGGCTGTCTGGTTCTCATGTCTATATGGAGACAATCTGGTAATGAGAAATGGCTGCCTGGTTCTCATCTCTCCATGGAGACAATCTGATAAAAAGAAACTGGTTATAATCTGGTGGTGAGTAATTGGCTGGGGGAAAAAGAGAAGAGAAACTGGCTAGGAGGTAATGATGTTCATCATGTTACCCTGCTGCAGTCATCACACTTGGGTTATCCTGTCGTCAGGCGGTCCCGCAGTTGGCCGGATTTCCAAGGTCTTGGTCCGACGTTGGTTGCTGTCGCCTCATCCCTGACATCAGTGCGCCAGGGGGTACATATATTGCAACCAACGCCATTTTCTTCAGTCTTTCTTGCCGCGCGGTGCCCGAAGCAGAAGCAGTTCGCAAGTGCCGGTCGGCCGACTCCTGAGATTGTCAAATTCGAATTTCAGACCGAAGTCTTCTATAAAGCTAAGTACTCTGTTGGGGAAACTTTTCTTGCCTCAGACCGATCTCAGGAAAAGTTAACAATTGCATTTCTTGTGGGAAGCAAATACCTCATAAGGATTTTCATTCTTATTGCATACCTTGCCTAGGCCCTGATCACGACGTCACTTCTTGTCGATTTTGTGCCAGGTTTAATAAGCGTACTATTAAAAGACTATTTGATTTCGCACAACACTATTTTGGTAGAAAATTTAACTATAACATGCCGTTAGAGCTACCGACTACCGGCGTGCACAAAAAGCGCAGGGATAAGGACCGACAGCCCAGGCCTAAGCCAGATTCTGAGGCCTCGGTTGATCCGGTCTCCGGTTCTCAGTGAGGCTCCAACGCAGCCCCTGACTACCGCAGTTCAGGAACCCGAGACTGCTACGGATATTTTGACGGAGTGTACTAGGCCGACACAGCCTTTTACTTCAGGCCCTTCCGACGACTTACCTTCTAAGGACATCGGTGCTTTTGAAACACCATCAGTTTCTGAGGGCGTTTTCAGACCGACGACTCTCACAGTCAAAATGTTTTCTAAGTTGAAGACTCCTTCTAAATCTAAAAAGCCTACACTTCAGTCTCCTGTTCAAGGCCCTATGCCTAAGAAACAGATGCTCAAAATGGCTGAAGATTCGATTTCTCTTATCAGGGGTTCACAGCCCCCTCCTGACAAAAGGCCTAGACAAGAGGAAGATTCTGCTTCCTCTGAGCAACTGTCTGTTTCTTCGGATTCCTCTGAGGACCAAGACTATTCCTTCTCTCCTTATGAAGATTCTGATGCTGAGGACTCTATTCCCTCAGCTTCCCCTCCTGAAGACTACTCCTTTGGGGAAACTTTACACACTATGAGGGAACATTTTCACTGGGAAGGTCAGGATTACTCTGATTCCAAGAAAAGGCTCAGAGAGTTTCTTTTACTCCCCCAACACAGACCTCTAGCCATCCCACCTGTTTTGGACATTGTGGATGATGTCTATTTAGAATCCAGTTTCAGCCCAGACTCTCTACCTCCTGCTCCGGCTAAGCCTGACAGATACTACAGAGTTCCTGATTCCCACAAATTTCTTTACAAAAGCCCAGTAGCTGACCCCGAGACTATCTCCCAGAGTCCCAAGGGGGCTAAGGCTTCCATGACTAAAAACCCAGTACCTTCTGAGAGGGATTCAAGAGCACTAGACAGGTGGGGGAAAAAGGTTTACACCTCAGCCACATTAGCTATGAGAGCACTAAATTGTCAATTTCATATGCTTAAGTATCAGCAATTTCTAATCTCTCAGTTAAAACAAAAGATAACCTCCCTCCCTCAACAATCTGAATTGAAAGAAGTACAGGATTTGTTGCACGCCACTGAGCAGGTGGGCAAACATACCTTACAATGTGGGTTTGATTCTTTGGAGGCCTCCTGCAGAGCAGCTGTCACTGGATCAGTTATACGTAGGCATGCTTGGTTAAAGGAACAAAGTCTGCCTGATCATGTTAAAGCAAAACTACTAGATGCTCCTTTACAGCAGGATGTTCTTTTTGGAGTTAAAGCAGAAGAAGTTTTAAAGAAAATGGAAGATAAGGCTAAGTCAATGCAGACAGTCAAAGATTTCCTACAAGTACAACCCCCTCACTTCAGCAGAAACTGGCCAGCAAAAAATTGGTCCTTTCCAGCCACTGACAGACCTCAGAGGGGTAAATACAGGCAATCAAGGGGCAGAGGACAACCACAAGCCCAGTATAAACCTCGCCAATGGGGCACTTCAACCCAGAAGGGAGGAGAAGACAGGTCTCAACCCACCAGAAGGCAAACTCAATGACTTGCACCTCAGCTGGCCAAACAAAACGCTTTTGTCAGCCCCCTTGGGGGGAAAACTAGCACTTTTTGCAGACAACTGGCACATGGTCACAAAGGACAAATGGGTCCTAGACATAATTTTACAAGGATACAGATTCCACTTTCACACCTTGCCAATGAAAAGAGGAATGCCAAACCTGCCACAAAATCAATGGGCAGAGGCACAAAAACAAATTATAGCTCTCATGGCCATGAGAGCCATTCAACGGGTACCGACTCGAGAGCAAGGCCAATGATTTTACTCAAGGCTCTTTCTAGTACCCGGAAAGGACAATGCTTGGAGACCAATTCTGGACCTTTCAATTCTAAACACTTACTTACAAGTTCCCAAATTCAAGATGCTAACACTACAGCAGCTACTTCCCATGTTGGGCGAGGAAGCATGGCTGGTAACGTTGGACCTCAAGGAGGCATACCTGCATGTCCCTATCAGACAAAGTTGCAGAAGATACCTCCGTTTCATTGCAGGTTCAACCCATTATCAATTCTCTGCACTGCCCTTTGGCTTATCTACTGCGCCCAGAGTTTTCACAAAATGCCTGGCACCAGTAATTGCGTACTGCAGACAAAGAGGAATTCAAATATATCCATACCTGGACGACTGCCTCATCCAAGCAGAAAGCAAAGACATTCTCTTACATCATCTGGCTTTTGTGAAGCATCTACTAAATTGTCTGGGGTACATAGTAAATGAAAATAAGTCAAAACTAGTACCCTCACAAAAAATGACATTCCTGGGTGCCAGCTTGGACACAATGGCCCAGAAGGCTTATCTTACACAAGACAAGCAACTACAACTGACTCAGTATTTCAAGACAATGGCAACAAAGACCCAATTAACTGCAAGAAAAATTCTGCAGGCTTTGGGCTTCATGGCATCTTGCATTCTGATAATACCATTTGCAAAACTGCATATGAGGAAATTACAGTGGTACCTAAAAAGCGTATAGTCTCAACACAGCCACAGCTTGGACACAGTGATATCTCTCATTCCCTGCCTTCAACAGGAATTTCTATGGTGGTCACAGGCATGTCACCTCAACAAGTGTCAGCCTTTCACCTTGCCCCCAACCAGGCAAACTATCACAACAGATGCTTCAGACTGTGCCTGGGGGGCACACATGGCAGGACAATGCATTCAAGGCCTATGGACTGCAGAACAAAGAAAACTGCACGTAAATCAAAAAGAGATGCTAGCTGTACAGAAAGCTCTGACAGCCTTCAAGGATCTACTACATCCAGGACAACTTGCAATAAAGATGGACAACACCACAGTAATGTGGTACATAAACAAACAAAGGGGCATACATTCCTACCCTCTTTGCAGGCAAGCAATGACCTTATGGAACACAGCTCTGGTCTACCAAGTCCAGTTACAAGCTCAATTCCTGCCAGGACAGAAAAACACATTGGCAGACGATATAAGCAGAAACATCAAAGATCCCCATGATTGGAAACTAGACCCACAAATATTTACAATGATAATTCAAAAATGGGGCCAACCAAATATAGACCTGTTTGCCAGTCCTCAAAACTACCAACTGACAAAATTTTGTACAAGGACATTCCACCATCAAGCTTGGAAAGTGGACGCTCTCTCCTTCAGTTGGAAAAACCTGACAGCATATGCCTTTCCTCCACTACCTCTTCTCACAAAGGTTCTTTTGAAGGTCAAAAAGGAGAAACCACGACTGATTCTCATAGCCCCAGACTGGCCACGCCAGCACTGGTACCTGCTATTGAAGAATATGGCTTACAGCCCACCATGGATATTGCCTCAAATACCCCACTTGCTCACGCAATAAAACAAGCAGATTCTACACAGCCAGCTCAAAACCTTAAACCTGGCTGCATGGCAAATCTATTAAACATCCAACCAGCCCCTCTTTCACATGCAGTTCTGGATGTTATTCTGGAAGCCAGGAGGCCAAGCTCCAGGAAGGCTTACTCGGACAAATGGAAAAGGTTTTCTGCCTGGAACCAAGCTAAAGGACAAGACACAACTCAGCCTCATATGCCTCACATTCTGCAATATTTAGCCGAGATGTTGCACAAAGGACTTTCCTTCTCCTCAATTAAAATCCATGCTTCAGCTATTTCAGCTCACTACGACACAAATCCACCTTTATTTTCAAATCCTCTTCTAAAGCAGTTCCTCAGAGGGGCAAAGAACGTTAGACCACCTAGAAGAGCCCCTACACCAACATGGGACCTCAGCTTTGTTCTGGAAAAACTAACGTTACCTCCCTTTGAACCAGCTTTCTCTGCAGACCTTCAGTTCCTATCTTGGAAGACTGCCCTGCTCCTGGCAATAACTTCTGCTAGGAGAGTCTCAGAATTACAGGCACTAATGGCAGTGGAACCTTTCCTCATTTTTCATCAAGACAGAGTTTCTCTACAAACTAATCCTTCCTTCATGCCTAAGGTGGTTTCCAGTGTAGCTTTAAATCAAACCATCCACCTACCCACTTTCTTCCCCAATCCACAGAACAAAGGTGAGAGACTCTTGCATTCCTTGGACATTCACAGGCAGCTTTGTTACTACTTGGATAAAACTAAGGCTTTCAGAAAAACTGACCAGCTCTTTGTATCCTATGCTACAGCTTCTCAAGGGAGAGCTATATCCAAACAAACCATTTCTAAATGCATAGGCCATTGCATGCGGTTCTGTTATACCCATCATGGGAAACCAGTTCCTCCTACCATTAGATCCCACTCTACCAGGGCAACAGCTACCTCTACAGCCTTTCTCAGGGGGTTCCTACAAAAGAAATTTTAGAAGCTGCAACTTGGAGTTCTGTACACACCTTCACCAAACACTATCACTTACCTCTTTACTCTAAGTCCAGGGCGGCCTTCGCCACTGCAGTCCTGCAGGGCCTCATTGCCTCCACTAACCCTCTATGATACCCCCCCCCCACCTTAGCTTTGGGATTCTACCCAAGTGTGATGACTGCAGCAGGGTAACACGATGAACATAGTACAGTTTTGTACCTACCATAAATGTAGGTGTTCGAGTGTTCACCCTGCTGCAGTCCAGGTTACCCTCCCTCCATCCCCTCTGATCTACTGGCTAAATCTCTGCTATGCCTTACTGATGTATTTGCTTATAGCTGAAAGGATTTTGTGTTTGTGCAGTGTTCACACCATTTGGTACTAATTCTGATCACCCTTTTGGGGGCACCTGACATCTGGGGCAAGAAAAACTGAAGAAAATGGCGTCAGTTGCAATATATGTACCCGTGGCGCACTGACGTCAGGGATGAGGCGACAGCAACCGACGGACCAAGACTTTGGAAATCCGTCCGACTGCGGGACTGCCTGACGACAGGATAACCCAAGTGTGATGACTGCAGCAGGGTGAACACTCGAACATCTACATTTATGGTAGGTACAAAACTGTACTTTCTCTAAAAGCATTCAGAGGTTTTCCCAGCTGGGAGAGCTAAAAAGATAAGATAGAACCAGTTAGCATGTAGCAGAAGCACAGGCTGCACCATGCATCTTAGCATGGATAACCTTTCTTTTAGGTTAATCGAAGTCTATGAATGTGGCTGTCAGTTTGGGACATTTGTTTCTATTAGGAGGGTAGAACTTCAGTATTTAAAGATGTACATGTTGTGTGTTAGTATTAAATGAGTAGGTTTTAGAGGGGTGTTGTTTTTTTTTTTGTTTGTTTGTTTTTGTTTGAAGGCTTTCAGTAAAACAAAAAAGTTTTGTAAGATGTGACATAGGCTCAAATGGATATGACAGGAAACAGGTATAAAAAAGGTCACCCTGCCAGTGTACTATATGTATGTATGTGACACAACAGTTGGAACTAGACAGTTAACAAAAAAAGATGGGAATAATAAATTTTTAAAACAACAATGCTTTCTGTGATATCTTTAAATGTCAGTGGTCTTGCAGATAAATACAAAAAAGAAAATAATGAACTGTATTAAAAGGCAGAGTGCAAATAGCTATGTTGCAGTAGACACACTTGGAAAGAACTGAACATGTGAATTTGGTAAAGAAAGGTTTTCAGGATGGTTATTCAGTAGATTATCTGGGATAGAGAAAAAGATGAGTACTTATATTAACTGCAAGAGGCACTCCAGTAGTGATAGAACAGGATAAAAAAGATTTGTAATGCTAGGGGGCTACTGGCAAGGGAGCAGGATTACACTGACATGTATTTATTTTCCACCTAAAACTGCTATAGTAGAGCTTAAGAAAATTCTGGGAGAAATAATCAGTTTTCAGCAAGGAATATTACTTATAGGTGGGGACTGGAATTTAATTTGCAGCAGTGAAGGTGTGCCAGGGGCCCAGAAGGGAAAGTATAACAAAGGAGGGTAGATTTAAGAAATTTATGAAAATATTTGCCATGGAAGATGTGAATTTAGTACTAGGAGTTCAGAGTGAATTTACATATTATTTCTCAAGATATAAAAACTGGGCTAGCTAAATAGAATTTACATTTCACAGGAGCATGTGCATTTATTAATTGAAGGTCTTGATATGCACCCACTAACTATTTCAGATCATGTGCCAAATAATGACTAAAATAAAAACACAGGGTAATGAAATAAAAATGAGACACTGGCACTTTCCCACTTACCTATTGAAAAGAGAGGAATTTAAGGAATGGCTAGTGGAGATTATTCAGGAGATATTTGAGAGGATTGAAAATATAGCTTGGAGTGGGATAAAACTGATATGGAGTTTAAAATAGGGTGGAAATAAAAGAAAGAGAGCCATGGTTAGGAAGTAACGAGAATTATTTAGAGGGACTGATAAATGTTAAAGTATTGCAGAATGGGGGAATCTCACAGAACAAGAAGAGGATCAACTGCAGAATGCTAAGCAGAAAATAAGGATTACCTCAATAATGTACACAAGGCAAACATTTAACAACATTAATAGAACACCAGTGATCCAGAGGGAAGCAGAATGTAAGAAAATCCCATTCTTGTTGGTGGGTCTTGCTGCATTGAAAGCATTTGACAGAGTAAGCTGGGATTTTACGAGCAGGGCAAAGCAAGCATTTGCATTTCCTGAAAATATTATAAGGTTGATTAGGAAGATGTATAAGGGATTGGAGGCAAAAATTAAAGTGGGTAGGGTCCTCTCTGATAATTTCTGCTTGACCAGAGGAACCAGGAAGGACTGTCCTCTTTCCCCTTTGTTATTTATGAAACGAACGAAAACAATGTCTCCGAGCTCCAAAGTGTCCTGCTGTATAAAATACAAATCCAAATTGTATTATGATGATGATGAAGCGTACATACAGCAAAAGAAGCTTTTTTATCCTTTTATACACTTTTTATCAAATAAATCAAATAAAAGAAACTAATCACTAGAACTTCTCGTGGTGTGTCCAGCTGTTTTCATACAACTTTGTTATTTATGTTATATTTAGAACCACTGGCAAAGGGACTCAGAAATTCAAGGATACAATTGGTATGGTAGTCAATAAAAGCTGGCTGTAGTTACAGATAATATTATTTTATACCTGACAAAACCAGAAAGAGACATTACAGTGTTGTGGAACATTTTGAGACAGTTTCATCTCTTTTTGGGATACACAATTAATGAAGCTAAAACAAAGGCAATAGCTGTAAATTATGTACCCAAGTATGAATTGGTTCAGCAGTATCCATATTTATGGGGACATGATAAAATGTTTTTAGTCCTGTTAGTCTTATACACAGGTCAGCCATATTTTATCAACCAGAGGAGAAGCTGTGGATAACAATTAATAAAGAGCTGAATGACTTTATCTGGGAGGGGAAGATGGCAAGATTCAAGTGGGATAAGCTGATTCTTCCAGTATAACAGGGTGGACTGGGATTACCCAATTTGAATGGGCATTTCAGAGCTACACAGTTAAGGCTCCTATATAGCACAAGCAGAAAACTATAATTCAAAGTGGAAAGGGATGATGATGAAATGGGGGGAAGCTCAATGAACCAGGAGAGACTGGGATTTAGGATGCAGACCTTTAAGGAGAATGACAATAATCATACAGAATATTATATCTGTGAAGTAGCAGAAAGTATCCCAAGAGCTAAGCCAACACAGGAATGGAGAAAGGAGATTCTGCCGATAGGATGACTGCAATTAGGTATATATACAACAGGCAAGAGGGGGCTAGAATTTATTGGAGAAAACTGGCAAATAAAACCAAGGTATTGGGAGCAAATAACTAGAGAGGGAAAGATGATAGAATGGGAAGGCACCAAGAATTTATTTGGACTGCATGTTAGATATTGCCTTTGCTATCAAAAATTGATATCAGAGTATAGGCAAAGAGAAAGAAGTAGGGAAGTCCTAAATGAAAGACCAGCACTGGTAGAATTTAGAACAGAAGCTGCCATTAAAAAAGGAACAATTAGTTGAGCATATAGAATATTGCATAATAACTATAAGAATCAATCACAGGAGGTTAGAAAGGATTGAGAAGAGAGATCGGATACGCCATTCACAAAGAAACAATGGGAAGATATATTTGTCTGCCAAATATGCAACAAAATCTAGAATATTTAGGATTTTTGCTTGGAAATGTTTACATAGATATTTTTATACCCTAAGTAGACTCCAGAAAAATTTTCCTCAGGTAGACAGCAAATATTGGAGGTGTGACGGGGAAGAATGAGGTAATTGGGAACATATTTTTTGGGATATACTTGTATATAAAAATTGGAAGCCACACACTGTCCAGCCAAGACCAGAATACCTGGTCAAGAGGAGAAGGTCAACACTTGCATCACACCACATGGAGCACATAACCCTCCAGAGCACACACCAGGACTGCCTTCACATAAAAACACAAACCACACACCCACCTTCATGGAGGCTCTCAATAAAAATCTACCCAAACAGCAGAGACCTCCATGGCAGAAACGCACTCCACCACCACAACACAACACTACTCACGAGACACCTAACTCTCCTAAATAGTGTGCCACTCAACGAAAGCCCCTAAGGCAAAATAGCATGCCCAACACACTAGGCATAGGTGACTCGATAGTGAGGTACACTGATGTCCCACTCACTAGGTTGAATAAGGAGAAAGTAATAGTCAGCTGTCTGTTAGGTGCCGGGATCCGCCACATAACGCATGCACTCAGGTCCCTCAGCAACAGGTACAAATATGACTGTCATTGTACATGTGGGTGTGAATGACCGGAGACGTACCTCCCTAGACTACATGAAAAGAGACATGGAGGAGCTCTCAGATTATGTAGCCCAGGTGGGTATGACCCTAGACCTGAGCGCATCCTACCATCACCAAGAATGATACCATAGTACAAGCAGAAAATGATTGATTTCAGCAATTAGCTAAGTTTCTGGTGTCATTCTAAGAGGATCCAGTATCTGTCTGCCTGGGATGACATGACTGACAGACCTTGAGGCTTTGCTAGAGATGGCCTGCATCTGTCACCCTTGGGCTTCCGGATACTGGGCAAGGCTCTTACCATCCCTATAGTGCCTTTTTTAGGTGATGTTCCAAAGACCAAATTACCACCGTAACAGCTACAAACAAAGGCGATCTGAGGATCATGCTGCTCAATGCTAGACATCTAACTCTCAAAATGCACTCACTCGAAGCACTCCTTAAAATGGAGAACACCTACATTTGTGCTGTAACAGAGACCTGGTTCAAAGCAGCAGAAAGCACCCCTGCACTACCAGGCTATAACTCATTCCATACCTTTCAACCCCAGAACTTAGACTGAAGCTCCAAAGGCGGTAGTGTTTCCATATTCATAAAGGAAGTGCACACCTCCAGACTGCTAGCCCAACATAATGCATCAGAGATACTTCAGGTGCAGCTAAGATTGAGTAAGATGGTGATTCAGGTCGTAGCCTGCTGTAGGTCCCCAACTATGTCCCAAAACTCATACTCCACGTTCCTAAGCACCCTGGAGAATATTAGGGTCCAACCTAACAGTCTTATACTGGGTGACTTCAACCATCCCTCCCTTAACTAGGAAAACTGCTCATGTACCAATACACTTGCCCAATGTTTCCTGGAATTCATTAATTCCAATGCCTAGGACCAGCTTAATGTTCTTCATGTTTCACTGTTGCAGTCATCACCTATGGGGTTATCCCTGCTGTTGTAGCCCTTGGCTGGCCTGAATATCAGAGTCAATTTTTTTTGTGTCGTCTGCAGTTGCCTGTACTCTGCCGTCAGGTTGTCAGTGCTATAAAGCAAGGTGGCCAACGTCATTACACCAGTCTTTCTTGCCATGGAGCCCATAACAGAAGCAGTTCACATGAGTGCCGGTCTGTCACTACCAGAAGTTGAATTTCAGCTGAAAATGTCTAAAGCTAAGTACCCCATTGGGGATCCTTTCTTCTTGCACTAACTGATGTCCGAAAAAGTTGACAGTTGTCTCGCCTGTGGAAATCAGATCCCACACAGAGACTTCTATTCTTATTGCATCACTTGTTTAGGCCCAGACCATGACGTCTCCCGTTGCTGGTTTTGTGCCCTCTTTAATGCGAGAAGCATTCACTGTAGAGCTTTTTTTGTAGACAGTTATTTTCGTGTTCCATCTTTGCATTCCAATATGGCATCAGTCAGCCAACAATCTGTGGACATTCCGAAAAAACGTAAAGATAAATCAAGACCACACAAGGCTAAGCCTTCTGACGATGCTACCGCTAAGCAGGTCGTCAGTTCTCCGGAATTCAGTGAGGCACTTTCGCAGCCCCTGATGCCTGATTCGATATCTATGCAGGCCTCTACCGAGACCCTTTCGGAGTCTGGTATGCCGCAGAAATCTTCTTCGTCTTCCGAGCCTTTGGCTGTGTCTGCCTCGGTTGGGTCCAGAGCCGTGACGCAGGCACTGGCTTCAGAGGAGGCCTTTTGCACTACTGAATCTAGACAAAAAATGACATTTTCGCATCTGACTACCGTTTCTCTGAGACTGATGGATTCTCTCAGGCCTAGAAGCCAGGCCACTCCTAGGAAATCTGCCTCTAGCCACCATCTTGCTACTGCCCTACCACCCCAAGCACAAATGCTTAAAATGGCAGAGGATCTCATCTCCCTTATCCGGGGTAGTCAGGCCGCAACTTCTAAAAGGAAAAGGCACCCTTCTCCAGAAATTATGACAAAACAGAATTCTGAGGAATCGGACTATTCAGTTTTTGAAGAGGAACAGCATCCCTTAACTGCTTATGAGGATTCAGATGCAGAGGAATCCAGCCCTTCTGCCTCCCCTTTACTTTGGGGAAACCCTTCATTCCCTCAGGGAACATTTCCAATGGGAATCTCAGGACTTCCCCCCTGTTTTAGAAGTGGTGGATGATGTTTTCCATGAAACCAGCTTAGCCCCTGATGCTCTCCCTTCTGCTCCCAGTAAACCTAATGGGTACTGCAGAGTACCGGATTCTCAAATACCTGTGCAGAAATCCAGCTGCAGACCCAAAGGTCATTACACAGGGACATAAAGGAGTTAAGACTAGTTCTGCCAAGAATCCTCTTCCTTCTGACAGACTCCAGAGCTCCGGACAGATTGGGTAAAAAAGTATACACCTCTGCAACCTTAGCCATCAGAGCACTCAGTTGTGAGTTCCATATGTTAAAATATCAACAACACACTTTGGAACTATAAAACAGAAGATTGCTACCTTTTCTGACTGTGCCAATTCAAAAGAGTTGGCAGATTTACTGGACTCTGCTTGTCAAGTGGCCAGACACTCATTACAATGTGGATATGATGCCTTAAAAGCCTCTAGCAGGGCAGCAGTGACAGGGTCTGTTATTAGGAGACATGCATGGCTGAAGGAACAATCTCTCCCTGATCATGTCAAGTCTAAACTTATTGATGCACCCCTAGATAAGGAGTGCTTGTTTGGGGAAAAATCAGAAGAGGTGCTTAAAAAGATGGAAGACAAAACAAAATCTATGCAAACCGTAAAAGATTTCTTTCAAGTTCAACCTCCCAGATTCAGCAGGAACTTTTCCTCTAAGCATTGGGCCTTCCCTGCACCTAGCAGACAGGTCCAAGATAAGCACCGCAGGGACAGATCATCCAGGCCCCTATCCTAGAGCCAGTAGAGAAGCAAACAATGGACCTCTTCCATCTCTGAGGCAGGGAGTTCTGATCCATCCTTGTATGGCAAACACTCTCAGTGACTCCTCCTCCCCCCTCTGCCCTCCCTTCACTCATCAGAATCTAGGAGGAAGGCTCTCCCTCTTCAAAGACCATTGGCTTTCTGTAACAAAGGACCAATGGGTCTTAAAGATAATTTTTCAGGGCTACAAATTCTCTTTCAGCGAACTCCCAATCCCAAGAGGGTACCCATATTTACCTCCAAATCAGTGGGCAGAGGCATTGAAACAGGTCCAAACTCTCGTATCCCAGGAGGCAGTAGAACCTGTCTCCTCAGATCAAACAGGCAAAGGCTTTTATTCCAGACTATTCCTTGCAGGCAAAGGCTTTTATTCCAAACTATTCCTTGTTCCTAGAAAAGAGGGCACTTGGTGCCCCATCTTGGATCTGTCCATTCTGAACACCTCCCTGGTGGTCCCCAGATTCAAAATGCTAACTTTGCAGCAGATGCTGCCTATGCTAGCAAAAAATGCCTGGCTACTGACCCTAGACCTAAAAGATGCGTACCTCCACATCCCCATCAGGGAATCATGCAAGAAATTCCTGCGCTTCACAGCGCTCACAACACTTTCAGTTCTCTGCGCTGCCCTTTGGCGTATCTACTGCTCCCAAGTATTCACCAAATGCTTGGCCCTGGCCATAGTATTCTGCAGACGGAGAAATATACAGATTTACTCTTACCTGGACAACTACGTCATTCAGGTGGAGTGCAAAGAAAAGCTGCTGCAGGACCTTCTCTTTGTCAAATCACTCCTAACTTCCCTAGGGTTCATCATCAACGAGAAGAAATCAAAGAAAACTCCACCAGGAAGATCATTTTCTTGGGAACTGTGCTAGACACAGCATCCCAAATGGCTTTCCTATCCCCAGAAAAGCAGAGCTTCCTGCCTCTCTACTTTACCCAGCTGGCTTCCAGAAGTCACCTCACTGCGAGGAAGTTCCTGCAAGCCGTGGGATACATGGCATCTTGCATCCTTCACATTCCTCTGGCCAGGCTTCACAGGAAAAAACTTCAGTGGTGTTTAAAGAACCTTTGGTGCCAGCACTCTCAGTCCCTAGAGATCTCTCTCCCTCTGATCCCATGTATAAGGGCCGAGTTTCTCTGGTGGGCAGAGGCTTGTGCCAGGAACAAGGATCTACCCTTCATCCTCTGCCCTTCCGGCCAGAACATCACCACTGACTCCTCAGATATTGCTTGGGGCACTCACCTTGCAGGCAGGTGCACCCAAGGTCTTTGAGATGCCCAGCAGCTACACTTGTACATCTGTCAGAAAGAAATGATGGCAGTACAAAAGGCTCTGACATCTTTCAAACCCCATCTCAGGCCAGGGGTTCTCCTTATAAAAACAGACAACACCACATTAATGTGGCATATCAACAAACAGGGGGGACCCAATCTTACCCCCTGTGCAGGTTAGCCATGACCCTCTGGCTTACAGCCACCTCCATGGGTCTACACTTAATTGCCCAATACCTACCAGGGTCAACAACACCCTGGCAGACCACCTAAGCTGAAACTTACTGGACCCCCACGAATGATAGCTCCACACGGAAATCTTTCTGCAAATCACTCAGGAGTGGGGGACTCAGGAAGTGGATCTCTTTGCCTTGCACCTCACCCACCAGCTGCAAAAGTTCTGTACCGGGAGTATCATCTCCTAGCATGGAAGGTGGTTGCCTTGACCTTCCCCTGGAACTCCCTCTTTGTGTATGCCTTCCCTCCTCTGCCCCTTATTCCCAAGGTACTGATCAAAATAAGGGAGGAGAGACCAAAGGCCATCCTCATTGCTCCAGATTGGACCAGACAACATTGGTACCTCTTACTGCGCAGCCTGGCCTTACAGCCCCCCAAGCAGCTTCCCCTCATCTCAAACCTCTTGACACAGATGAGGGGGAAGATACTGCACCCAGACTTAGACGCTCAATCTTTCAGCATGGCGTGTAACTTAAAAGCTAACAAGGAGTCCCTGATAAGCAAACAGGTCCTAGACATAATCACAGAGGCCAGTAGGCCCAGCAGCAGAAAATCATACGCAGGGAAATGGAAATGA
Source organism: Protopterus annectens (assembly GCF_019279795.1). NCBI lineage: Eukaryota > Metazoa > Chordata > Ceratodontiformes > Protopteridae > Protopterus > Protopterus annectens. The sequence continues at coordinate 1,832,328,573 of NC_056737.1, forward strand.
TTCTGCTCCTGGAACCAGTCCAAAAGGGGCCAGTACCTCCCATCTTTCCATCCCTCTTATCTTGGATTACCTAGCCGAGTTCCTCAATAGTGGCCTCTCTTTCTCCTCTATTAAAATTCATACCTCAGCCATTTCTGCCTATTACGATTCAGACCCACCCCTCTTCTCATATCCTTTGATTAAACAATTCCTCAGAGGGGCTTCTAATATCAGACCTCCCAGAAGGCCTCCCACGCCACCCTGGGACCTGAATTATGTTCCAGAAAAACTAACCTCACCTCTTTTCGAACCTGCTGCTTCTACAGAATTGAAATACCTCTCCTGGAAGAGTGCCTTCCTGCTAGCACTTCAGCCAGAAGGCTGTCAGAACTTCCAGGCTCTCATGGCTGTTGAGCCCTTCATCATTTTTGCATACAGACAGGGTCTCCCTGGAGGACTAACCCCACCTTTATGCCCAAGGTGGTATCTGATGTGACCCTCAACCTGGCCACACACCTACCTACCTACTGTCCCAACTCTCAAAGCAAGGGGGAAAGAATTCTACACTTGCTAGACGAGCACAGACAACCCAGATACTATCTGGACCATACTAAACCATTCAGAAAAACAGACCAACTACTGGTCAGCTTTGTCCCTGGGGCAGAGGGGAAGCCCATTTCCAAACAAACCATTTCCAAATGGCTATCATACTGTATCCATTTCTGCTACTGACTACATGGGAAACCCCCCCCCCCCAAGTCTATCCGTACCTATTCCACTGGGGCAACCTCCATTTCCACAGCCTTCCTCAGAGGAGTCCCCATCAGGGACATCTTGGAAACTGCCACCTGGACCTCTGTCCATACATTTACAAAGCATTACCACCTACCTCTTTTTTCTAAGTCTAGGTCAGGGTTTGCCTCTGTAGTTCTGCAGGGCCTACAGACCCATGGCTAGGACTCTTACCTATCCTACCACCCCTCTCCTCATCTTTGGGAATCCTCCCACACATGATGACTGCAACAGTGAAACACAAAGAACATAGTACAGTTGGGTACACTTACCACAAATATAGATGCTCCAGTGTATTCAGTGTTGCAGTCCTGGTTTCGCCCCATCCCCCATATAGCATCTTCCCCTAGGGGGACATAAGCTTCCCACAGTGGCTTTTAACCACCACAACCACGTTTCCTTATTTCCTTGTGCTTCTGACAGGTTAGGGCAAGAAAACTGATGTAATGATGTCGGCTGCTTTGCTTTATAGCACTGACGACCTGACGTCAGACTACAGGCGACTTCAGCCAAAGCAAAAAAAAATTGACTGTGGTATTCGGGCCGGCCAAGGGCTACCACAGCAGGGATAATCCACAGGTGATGACTGCAACAGTGAATACACTCGAGCATCTACATTTATGGTAAGTGTACACAACTGTACTTTCTTACCCCCACTAGAGGTAGCAACATACTTGACCTGGTCATTACTAACATGGGCAACCGTTGATTTAAACCAGTAGTCAACTCCTCCCTAGTTAGATCCAACCACAAACTAATCACCTTGGAAATCCACATCCCCCTCCGCAAAGGTAACCCACCATGAAAAACTTCTCCAAAGCTAACTTTGGGCTCCTAAAAACAGAGGTGGCTAACTTCACGGCACCCATGCAATTGGAGAATAGTTGCATGACCGCCAAATCATACACCACTGCACTGTACGAACACATACATAAATGCATGAATCTTGACATACCCAAGATGCTCTCCTCCAAAAAAGGAAGCCAATCTGGTGGGCACCTGCCATAAAAAAGCTCTACATCAGAAGGAGGAAATTGATGCGGAATAAGGTGAAGTCCCAAGAGTGGAAAAACTCCCTTATCAGCCTCAACAAAAAGTTGAGATCCCTCATCAAATCCTCTAAAGCTAGCTATGAAAACAGAATTTCAGCAGATAGTAAAGACAACCACAAGGCCTTCTATAGTTATGTAAAGAATCTCCATGGCAATGCCTAGATTTGCTCTGAGCTACTGCACAATGGTATCTCCAATACCGAGCCAACAGATATTGCCAATATACTGGCCAACAGATTCAGTGCCAACTTTACCCCCCCTCCTTAAGGACCAGTCACAATACCAGGAGATTGCCAGGCACCCAGTATTACTGCTGTACTGGTTAAAACAGCTCTGTCCAAGGCCAAGAATACAGCTTCTATGGGACCTGACAATATCCCTGGCTGTGTTCTACATGAACTACAGAGTGAACTGGCACCTCACTTGTGTTCCCTGTTCAATCACAGCCTCACCTCAGGCTTTATCCCTACCGAATGGCACACTGCTACAGGCGTCCCTCTCCACAAAGGAGGAGTGACTTCAGACCCTGGGAACTATCGCCCCCTTAGCCTGATGAGTCTGATATGCAAAGCTATTGAACACATCATCATGGACCAACTAAACAAGGATATAGGGAATCTCCAAACTCTGGCTCTCACACAGTTTTGTTTCGTGAAGGGTAGATCATGCCTGCTCAACCTGGTTGACTTCTTTGAGTCAGTAACCAGAGCTGTGGATGAAGGCAAGGTGGTTCATACAGCCTACCTTGATCTGGCCAAGGCCATTGATACCATTGCCCACTCAGGAATCGTAGAGAAACTCACTAAGCTAGGCATCAACCTCTATATCACTAGGTGGTTTGCAAACTGGCTCACAGATAGAACCCACAGTGTGAAAGTAGCTGACTCCAAGCCAGACTGCTGACCAGTCACGAGTGGAGTCCTACAGGGTTTGGTCCTGGGTCCTCTCCTGTTTGGTATCTACTTCTCTGAAGTCCAGGCCAGCACAAAGGGACTCTGGCTAACAAAGTTTGCAGACGATTGCAAGTTGGGAGCTATTATTAACTCCCCAAGTGATGTTGACATCCTACAGAAAGGCCTCACTGAGACCAACGACTGGTGTCAGAACCAAGGCCTTAAGCTCCCATAAATTACCACATTGATGGTAGTCCACTGAACACAGAAGGCGTTATAAGAGATCTGGGAACACAGGTTGACAGAAACCTCTCTTTTGACCACCTTATTGTCACTGTGGTCAGAAAGTCCTTCTATGTGGCACTTCTCATTACTAAGGGTTTTGCATCCAGGAAGAAAGAGGTCATTGTCTCCCTCTACTCTTCCCTCATTAGGCCAATCATCGAGTGCAATGCCCCATTTGGCATGTACCTCACAAGATACCTGCAACAATTGGAGAGGCTGCAAAAGTACCTCACAAAGAGGATCCTAGGCCTTTGTCTTATATGAACAGACTCAAAAAACTCCAACTATTCTCTCTCTCATATCGCCTACTTATAGGCGATCTCTGCTTGACTTACAAAGCCATGTCTAACCCAGTACTGTTAGAAATGCTACATCTAAAAAAATCCCAATCCCTCCACACCACATGCTCCAGAGACCTCAACCTCATTACCACAATCAACAGAACATGCTGGATGGACAGGTTCATAACCCAAAGACTGCCCATGCTATGGAATAGACTTCCCATACATGTCAAACAGAGCACCTCAGTGGCCCTCTTCAAGAGAAATCTTGATGAGTGGATGGGAAATAGAAAATTCACCCTGAGGATCACTGCAGTGGCCCTACTCGACAGACGCACTGGGAACTAAGGTCGGGTGGCATGATGCCAGGGCAATCCTGTGGACTCTGCTTGTAAAGGCTCCAGGGCCATTAGCCTAGTACACACCTATGGACCTATGAGAGTGGTGAGTTGGTGGACTTTAATGATTCCCTGTGGGATGCACTGTCAGAAATGCTGGGCAGGCAGATTAGTCTGACGAGGGAGACGATTTTTCTGAGCTATGATACAGAATAGGAATTGTCTAGACATGGTAAGGCCTTGCTGTCTCTAGTTATAGTGGCTGCCAAAAAAGCAATTACTAGAAAATGGAAATCAAAATCTAAACCAGCTATACTAGAAATAGTGAATATAGTAACAGAGATAAAACAATTGGACTTAAGATCTTTAGAAAAGGGTAGAAGCAAACTACATAGGAAAAAAATGTGAATTGTGGGAACAGTACACACTAGTAGGAATGAGGTTTAAAAGAAAGCAGGACTTAAATGAGCTTGGCAATGTTTGATTGAAAATGATTGGGTAGATTATAAGTGATGTGTATTGTAACTGGGAGTGTGTCAGTATGGCTTGTGATGTAAAATGCTGCAACTAGGATTGTGTCAATGTGGTTTGTTTTCATTTATATAAATGTATGATTGCCTATGTTGTAAGTGATGATTTAATAAAATAATTCTTGTTTAAAAAAAAAAGTTCAGGAATTGAATTAATTTGTGTAATGTTAATTAGGTTGTATGATGTATAGCAATATACATGGTGTACTGTTGGTATCGTGAACTTGTTTAAACAGTTTGATTACTTTTATATAAATGTAAATTTGCCTTTGTCACAAGTGATAATTCAGTAAAGGTATTTAAATAAAAAAAGGATGTTTAGGATTACCTTATTTGAAGGGATATTTTAGAGCTACACAGTTAAAGCTCTTATACATAACAAAAGCAGAAATCTACAGTTCAAAGTGGAAAGGGATGATGATGAAGCACAGGGGTAATTTAAGAAATAAGGAAAGAATGAGAATTTGGATGCCAATCCTTAAGGAGAATAACACGATTCATACAGAATATGTTATATTCATAAAGTAGTGGAAAGTATACTAAGAACTAAGTCAACACAGGAGTTGAGAAAGGAGATTCTATCAATAGGGATGACTGCAATTAGGGGTACAAATAATAGATAAGGGGACTGGAATTTTCTAGAGGAATGAAATGAACCAATGTATTGGAAACAAGTATTTAGAGAAGGAAAGTAATCGAATGGGAAGAGGCCAAGAAAACATTTGGATTGCAGGCTAGTGATTGCCTTCCCTATCAGGGACTGAAATTCAAGTATAGACAGAAAGAAAGTGATAGGGGAATCCTAAATGAAAGACCTGCGCTGGTTCAGTTTTTAACTGAATCTAGAACAGAAGCTGCTGTTTGAAAAGGGATAATTAGTGGGGCATATAAATTATTGCACGTTAACTATTGGAATCAATCAGGAGAGGACAGAAAAAATTGGGAAGAGAGGTTAGATATGCAATTCATAAAGAAACAATGGGAGGAGATATATATGGATCCCAATTTGCAACAAATTCTAGAGGCTTTAGGATTTTTGCCTTGAAGTGTTTGCATAGATAGTTTTGTGCTCCAAGCAGACTGCAAAGAATTTTTCTTCAGGTAGCGGGAAAATGTTGCAAGTGTGATAGGGAAGAAAGAGATAATTGGGAATGTATGTTTTGGGAATGTAATGAGTTGGAAGACTTTAAAAATTGTCCACAGAGTACTATGTAAGGAATACTGGACAGTCAAATGCATGTATCTAAAGAAATGATTTTTTGAGCTGGGATACCAGATCAGAATTGTCTGGACATAGTAAGGATTTGTGAAGTTAAATTCTTGTGGCTGCCAAAAATTAATCAGTTACAGTAGAACCTCCATAGTTGACCACCTCTCCACATTGACCACCTCCTTAAGTTGACCTAATTTTCATAGACCAGACATGCACCACATGTACTCAGTGGAAGACTGACCTCTCTATATTGATCCCCTCTGTAAGTTGTATCTTGACCACTTGGACTGTGACACAATATTAATTTACCCTCTAGAACTTGACCAGTTGAGTCCACTCTACTCCAAGGGGTAGAAGGTGTGGGCTTTGCTGCTTAGTTGTTTTGTTTTTTCTTTAGTATAAGTGTTTTATTATTTCTTTAGTATAAGTGTATTATTATGAACATATGTTGGATTAGGCATAACATCCTATTGTTTATCACATGTTGCTGAAGATATTTTCAATGTGAAGGACTAGTCTGAATTGTAGGTGCATCCTACAATTACTGAAACATTTTACAGTTAATTGAGACATGATGGCCCAAAGGAAAGAACTCAAAGAGCTGACATTGAAAGAAAAGGTTGATCTTCTACATTTTCTGGAAGGCAGCAGCCAAAGAAAGACAGACAGTTTGGTGTTAGCAAAACCACATTTAGCAACATCCAAAAATGTAAACATGAGTACTTTGAGAGATATGGTAAGGAAAGTGGAGACCTACAGTGGAAAGGAGGAAAACTTCCCTTGATGAAGTCAATAAAGACACATTAAACTGGTTCAAACAAATGAGGGCAATTAACACCCGAATCACCAGGCTGATGATCTAAGAAGTTGCTAAAATACTCGCACAGGAATTCGGGGTGGCAAATTTCCAAGCATCATATGGTTGGCTCGAGAAATTTAAACTGCGACACAAGATCTCCCAGAAAGTCTTGTGTGGTGAATCCAATGAAGTTCCAGTAGAAGTTGTGAAAGAGTTCATCAAAAAGTTCCCAGACTTCGTGAGAGGCTTCAAAGATGACATCTTTAACGCTGACGAGTGCGGACTCTTTTTCAAGGCGATACCTGACAGGAGCCTCGTCATGAACAGTGACAAATGTAAGAGCGGAAAACTTTCCAAAGAACGCTTCACAGTTCTGCTTTGTGCAAGCTCAACTGGAGAGAAACTAAAGCCCTTGGTGATTAGTAAATCGGCAAAGGCACGTGCGTTCAAGAACCTGAAGCCCGAAGACCTCCCCATCACTTGGCGATCAAACAAACTTGCATGGATGACTGGTGCCTTATTTGAGGAGTGGGTAAGGGGAATCCACTGAGAAATGAAGAAGAAACGGTCTATTTTACTTACAGTAGACAACTGTCCTGGCTACCCGCAAGTGAATCATCTCACAAATATGACACTGAAATTTCTGCCTCCAAACATGATCTCAAAAATCCAACCTTTTGACCAAGGCATCATCAAAACATTTAAAATGCACTACCGAGCCCAACTCCTGCAGTGGGTCATTACTAAAACACAAACCTGTGGTCCGCCTGTGGAAGCAACTTCATCCGTTGCATCAGTTAACTCTCTGGATACTGTCCTCTGAATCAGTTCTGCTTGGAATAAATTTCAGCCAGAAATGATACAGAAATGTTTCGAGAAAGTTGGATTTGTCACAACCCAAGAGCACGATGTTTTGGCCCCATCAGACAGTTCATCTCCCATGGCAGAATTTGATGTAGATTTTGAAGGTTTTGTTGCAATGGATGGTGATGTGGCAACCTGTAATGAACCTGACCTAGAAGCAATTTTCCAAGCGATATTGACTGAAGTACAGACCAGTACAAAAAGCAGATGATAAAGTGGAAGAAGCAAGTGTGGATTACACAGAAATTGCAGAGATTCCAAAAGAAGAGGATGTCAGGCATCTGATAATGCAGTTGAAGTCATTTGCTGTGGAAAAATGCCCAGGTATGCTGAGTGGTGTAGCCAGCGTTGAGAGTGCTTTCTCCACTTGCGTTTGTAATAAGAATAAGAAACAGACTAGACTGACTATTATTTCAGAAAGAATGATTAAACCATGAGAAAACAGTAACCGTATTGATTTTGTATGATACTGTATTGTATGATTTTACTGTATTTTGATTTTGTATGATATTCTCTAATAAAAGCTGTACAAGAAAGTAAACTACATGCACGTATCATTCCTTATGTTGATCACCTCTGTATGTTGACCAGTTTGTTACAGTCCCTTGGGTGGTCAACCTACAGTGGTTCTACTGTACTAGAAAATTGATATCAAAATCTAAACCAACTATGCTTGAAATAATGACTATTTTAACAGAGATAAAAGAACAGGAGGCAGGATCTTTAGAAAAGGGTGGGAGTAAATTACATAGAAAAAATTGTAGGAACAGTACATGCAGAAAAATGTTTTGGAGGAGGAATGAGATTTAAAAGAAGACAGGAACTGATTAATTTATGTATTGTTGCATAGAATATAGAATATATAACAATGTACGTAATACATAATGTTTGTAAATGTGAACTTGTTAATATGGTTTCTTTATTTTTGCATGTGTCACAAGTGTGTTGGGATGTGTCAGAGAAATCCTTAATCTGAGGTACAGTAATCTTGGAATTAGTATAAGTAGCAGGAGTCTGTGGAGTGCAGCTTTCCAAATTGGGGGCATAGGTTACCCCCCCCCCCCCCAGAAATAGTTACAATATGTTGCAGCCAATTTCAAGGTTTAGCACTAATGTGAGTCATACCTGTTTAATGAACTTGGTTTTGAGTCAATCACTACTGCACTGAATTTTAGTCATGGAGCTTGGGATGTTGTCTTCCTCACCCCCCCCCCCCCCCGAGTTTGCAACAGTGGTTGCTGACTTTGAAAGACTTTCTGCTGTTTTAGTACTCTTCCTAAGGACCCTTACTTTTAAGAGAATATTATGGTTGCAGACTCCATTGTAGAGTGATCTAAGATCCCTTGATGTTTAAACAAAAAGAGCTTAAATGTTTACATGGGAGAGCCTTACACTGAGTCATGAGTTGTATTGTTTCAGGAGCCTATGATTACTATATACCATCCATGCTGCCTGAAGGCACCTTGATCCAGCATCTTGTTATGACAAAAATATAGACTGCCATGTAATGATGTTTCCTTGTTCTGTCTTCTTATCTAGTAGCCTAAAGATGACTTATTGTTATTTGACTCAACACACTGTCTGGCAGCCCCTAGCAACTGGCTACATTTTCTGCAGACTGGGAGTCCAAGACAGTGGATGTATTCAAGTACTGTGCTGAGTTTTTGTATGTGTTCCCACTGGTTTCTTACCTCATGGCAGTTATAATCAGAAATGTCATGGTTTATCCCCCATTACTGTTTGGTGACTGTAGTTGGCCTGTCTTTCTGCTCTTTGGACCTTGTCTGTTGTTCACTTTAAACACCTTGAGCTGTAGCACTCTTGAATAATGATTGTAGTTGTCTGGGGAGGAGAACATGACCTCTGTGTCAGCCACCTGCCTTACCTCCCATGTCAGGTTTTAGATATCCTTGAGACTGCAAGGCGGGACTTGTTATATCCACATAAATATAATTCTACATCTGAGCCGCAAAGATGTCACTGCATCCTCATTTGGCCAGTTTGCATTATTGACTGTGTAATGTTAGGCAGATATCCATTTGATGTGGGTCTCAGTTACTTCACTGTTAGGGTTTATGATTTGAAAATATTCATCTTTTTTAATATGATGGAAGGCAGTTTGCATTCTGTGGCACTCAAAGCTACAGACTGCTGTGTCTAGGGAACCATATTTGGTGTTCACTAGAATGGTGTATTACTTTTGATAAATCCCTTTATCTTGCATGATCAGCCCATACACTTCAAAGACAGGACTGGCATCCACAAGAAACAGTCTCTTGGTACCATTATTTATGAAAAGATTAAAATAAAAGAAATAAGTAACTACTAAACATTCATGTCACTATTGTAGTAATACATTTAAAGTTATATAGTAATTTAGGTGATACATAAAAGATGAGCATTATTCCATTAGAAAACAATGGAAAAGACTATATACAGTGATATTAATTCACTTTGTTGTATTTGAAGTGGTGGAGATAACAGGTATATAGCAAGGGTATGTTACGTTTTGGTGGCATTACAGATGCAAAGTATTGTAGGAAAAAGTCACTGTATGAGTTAGAAGTATTAGAAATGTATGATATTTTAGTTGTGTTATTGAAGAAGGTTACAAGAATATTTTAAATGAGAAGAAAAACACAAAAAGCAGGGGAAATAGAAAAGTAAGGAATGGCAGAATATGGGGAAGTTGTAGAAAATGAGAAAAAGGAAGTTTGTAATATTTTTGCGAAAGCTGATTTCTCTAAAAACTATTTTTGCAAAGGCTGTATAAGAGTGCAAAACTTGAGATTGAAATAATGCATTCTAGGTGGTATGTTATACTAGAACAGCACCAAGTCTGTGTTGCATTAGTTTGAATTTGAATTTACTAGCTTTTGTTTATGTTCTGATATTGAACAGAATGCATTTTAACATAACAGCTGTGACTGAGTAGAGTAAGTCTCCATAGTGGTTAAATGATTTAATGGTGAGTATTTGGCTTTGGTTTAGTGATAAAGGACTAGCTGGGTTATATTTTTGTATCAGATTAGTGTTGGGCATTTGTTTGGCTTCTGTAGGATAGTATGTACTACTTTTAGATGGTATAGCGTTATACTACTTTGAAGTAATAATGCCTGATAATGGTGTGACCATTATGGTACATTTGCAGCAAATCTGGTGGTATAATTGCGACATTGTTCAATATTGTCAATTTGAATATTTTGCAAGTTGCTTAGCATAGAAGTGGTGCTTGTGTGATTATAGGGCATGTTTAGACTTGGATAGCATGCCTCATTTTTCATTGGTTGTACTTATGATTTATTCTGTACATTTATTATTAATTATGTTTTTATAGTAATGTTTATATTTTTATAATTTTTATAATGAATATTAATAATAGTTTTTATAATTGCACCCAATAGTTCAGTAAGACTTCCCTTGTCTTTATGAGTTTTTTTATTAAGAAATATGACTTATAACTTGTGATTTTATCTTAAAACAAAAGCATTAGGCATTTAAGAGAAATTGACAGTTATTCAGCCTGTGTTGAAGTGTATTAAAGGAATGTTGTGTGGTATTTTGAAGTTTTTATACTTAATTGCCATTGCAGACTAGGATGGAGTTGTTACATATTGTGTTAGAATGGCATTTGTTATAATTTTGTGCATGCAATTGATAAAGACGCTGAAAAATAGAGGACCCAGAATAGATCCTTGCAAGACTCCATATTTTACTGATGGATAGGTACAAATGGTATTTTATCATTTAGTATGTTGTATTCTAAGACACAGATGTAGAGTGCATTGATGAACATACTTAAGTTAAGTGTTCCTTTACGAGAGTCCCAAACTGCAAAACTCCTCCTCTACTCCCACAATGCACCTCATCTCTATTGCTCTCCAAGTCTGTCTGCTATTTACCCTTTGGTAATTCAGTATCTCAGTGGATGCTCCAAGGCTCCTGTCATGCGTTTTTGATTATTTCTTAATATTTTATATCAGCATTATTTAGAAGTTTAGCTTAGCTTACAGTGCATCTTTTTGCTAGTTAGAATACCTTTTCATCTTTATTGGTCATTTTGGCTTTTTTCTTGCTCTTCTTTTGTACTCCCACCACCATTTTAAGACTTTACATAAGTGTTTGGTATCGTCTTTGTTAAATTACATTTTCTAGTGTACAGTTCCTAAATAATGTAGGGTGTGTCAGTTTGAGATGTGTTGCTAGCATTTAGCTGGATTTAGAGTTTCCTGACTAAGTGAGTTTATGCTTTTAACCTATTACAACTTTTTCAACATAAAGTGACTAGAGACATTTTAAAGAGTGTTTATGATGCTGTTGATTCCTGTGGTAGAGCTGCTGCTTCCTAGTCAGTATTGAGAAGACTAGCTTAGCTTCAGTCTCAAAATCTTCCTGAAGATTTTAAAACTGTTTCTGTTTGGCCATTCTGCAGTTGAGGTGTTAATGAAGTATGATAAAACAGAAAGGTCAAGACAATGACTGAATAGTTTTTTTTCAAAGGAAATGATCATTTCTCTTCCACCGCAGCTGCCTTTTTCAATAAGCCATTCAGGCAGCAATGGCAAGCTGGGCAGCCAAGTGCTCTGGATTATGTGGAACTCTCCACATTCATCCCCAAACAAACCCGCTGTTCGGAAATTCAACAGCTTTGGCACATGAGTTTTGATTGGTTAGTATACTGCAATTACTGCCAGTTGGCATCATGGTATACAAACCAGTTAGATAACTGCTCTGCTGTTTTGCATTGAACAGCACTGGCTGTGCTACAAGGTTTTTGATTGGGTCGTATTTTGCAATTGCAGTCAATTGCAATTACAGTATACAAACCAATCATCCAAGTGTTCCTGAGGATGGGAACCAGTGAGAGCTCCCAAACATTTACCCAATCACTCACCAGCAATGGTTTTGCCCCAGAAAAATGCCTTCAAAAAGGCCTTCAGGATACAGGAAGCTTATCTTGGATCAGCACTCTGAGAAGAAGAAACTTGTGGGTTCGTGCTGTGGGTCATTGTGTCAAGCCAAGATTCAAGGATTCGTCAAGTACGGTCTGTGGAAGGAAGAGACAGCATTGAATGGGAGTCTGCAGAGCTTCAGGGAGTTGGGGATTGACTACATCTGTACCAAAAGACTGAGTGTCATTTTTGCTGGAGGTGGTGGGCAGATACTTCCTTGAATTATTTTGCTGTGAACTGAGGGAGCTGCAGCTGCTTACTGTGCAGAGTGTGTTATAAATATCTGTATGCAGGCTGTGTTAGAAATGTCTGCATGCAGGCTGGATTTTGTGCTTTATTTAACTTGTGTTAACAGGTTGAGCAGCAGATAGTAACTTAATTTAATTGTATGGCTCAATCATGTGTTTGCCCTTGATACGTTCCTTGCTCCATATTTTTTTGGTTTGTTGCTCATAAAATTAGTCACTGTGTATTAAAAGGCGTTTGTGTTTCAGGTTTCATATTTTATAGAAAATGAATGTACCAAAATCCTGTTCTAACAGCTTTCTGTGTTTATAAGATCAATATTTAAACTGTATCCCCATTAGCTGGGTTTGTGTTCTATATTTCTTGGTTTGCTGCTCGTAAAATTCCAGTTTGTCTGGGAAATTATGGTTGTATAGTTTAAAGTCACTGTATGTTAACAGGCATTTGAGTTTCAGATTTCATATCCTTTAGAAAATGCATGTAAAAAAGTCCTGTTTTTAACAGCTTTTTGTTTATAAGAGTAATATTTCAAATGTATCCCTATTATAGCAATAACCCACGCCTGGGTGTGGGTAATGTGGGATTTACCCACGGTTGGCATGGTTCGCCCTCGGGACCAAACAAAGACAACCGTGGGTAAATCCCGCATTACCCACACCCAGAAGTGGGTTATTGCTATATCTATGACATTATTTAAGAAAAGAAATAATTACTTTTCCTAAATAATGGCATTGTATAATCTTCTTTGCTGCCCTTCCGCAGCTGTCTGGTATCAGCGGCAGTTCTGATGTACTGCGCATGCCTCGCAGTACATCAGAGCTGTGGCCAAAAGCAGCGGAGAAAGCAAGATCTCCGTTGCTTTTACTGTTCACTATGTTAAATGGGTTTAACATAGCGAGACAGCTTTAAAATAACAGCGGAGACCGTTGCTTATTTTAAAGCTGTCTCGCTATGTTAAACCCATTTAACATAGAGAAACAGTAAAAGCGACAGAGAACTTGCGTTCTCCGTTGCTTTTTACTGTCTCGCTATGTTAAATGGGTTTAACATAGCGAGACAAGTTTAAAAAAAAGCAACGGAGATCGCAAGATCTCCGTTGCTTTTTACACTATTAAGCTATGTTAAAGGAGTTTAACATAGCGAGACAGCTTTAAAAAAAGCAACGGAGATCTCCGTTGCTTTTTTTAAACCTGTGTCGCTATGTTAAACTCTTTTAACATAGCGAGACCGTGTTTTAAAAGAGACTTGTACTAATTAGTATAAGTCGATTTACAACTTGCACGCTGGCCAATCAGCGTGCACGTTTTGGAATATTAATGGGGGGGGTCATGGTATAATAGCTATGTTTCTGCTCTATATTTTTTAGTTTCTTGCTCACAAAATTATTATGCTGTGTAGTTTAACATCACTATATGTTAAGAAGCATTTGAGTTTCAGATTTCATATCCTTTAAAAATGCATGTACAAAAGTTCTGTTTTTAACAGCTTTCCAGGTTTATAAGAGCAGTATTTAAAATGTATCCCTGTTTTTTTGGGGCTTTGTCCCCAAAGTGTATTAAGATTTGTACAGATTTCTTGTCCTAACAGGTTGAGAGGTAGGGTTTATTTTGCTTCTTGTACTGGTTTTACAATGCATGCTCATAATAGCAAGGCCTAAGACCCTATACTTTTGATTTTGTCTTATCAGATATTTGCAGAACTGATGTAACAATTATCCTCCTGATGGTTCTTTTCATTACTATTGTCTTGTCTTCAGAATGTATCTGTTTTGGTGTACAGGCATGCTAATTTTTATGAAGGATATTACAAAATGGTTAAAGGTATCTGGGTTTGTTTTGCAGTATTACTAACGGTAATGTTGTGCATCTTGTGTTCTCTCACACAGCAGTGCAATACTGTCGCTTACATTTTGGAAAAGGGAAGTTACTATGCTTTCATTTTATTTTAAGTGCTGCGGACGGACTACTGAATTATATTGAAGCAAGTACTAGTTTAGATATTTTTAAGAACAGCCTGAACACTTATTGTGGGTACAAATATTTTGGTGTATTGGCAGGCTAGAACTGCATTACTACCCATGCTTGAAATATTTTTATGCAAGTCTCTTTCAGGATTTGTTTTGTTAGCTGTGCACCAGACAATTAAAATTGTCTCTCTATTCTGGTAATGTCTCAGTTTTCACTAATACTTCAGTGTACCTGATCTCTAGGTTTGTCCATAATTTGAGAGGTATACCGATGTCTTTTGGAGAAAATGCCATGCATGTCACTTGACAGTTGTACAGTTCTGCTTCAGAAAATGTTTATTAATGCTCATTCTCTTAAGTTGTCAGTGTTGCAGGTAATAGTAGCAATATATTGTAGCACATTTATGCCAGTATCACTGCAACCTTTGTATATTTATAATCTTTTGCAGTTAGTGTGCTGTTTGGATTTTACAGTAGGATATTGGGATTGCTTGCTCTACAAATGTTCGTAGTTGGGATATGGTATGTCTGACTTTATGATTTGTTTTTTTTTTTTTGGTGGTTAAAGATGCGAGAGCTTACATTATTTGGTCATAACTGTTCACAACATGTCAGCAATGTCACATTCTTGTAAAAGTATTGAGTGCCATAGTTTAACTTTTCAAGGCACTTTTTCCAGGTGCAGACCAGGGTGTAGGACAGGACTAGCACACTTCTGAAGTGGTGACTGAAAAGCAGGTAGTATTGTCATGATGTAGTTTATATATTCATTGCTAATGTTTAGGTACACTTCATGCTACAGTTTGAAGTGTTTTGCAAGTAGATTTATTAAGCTGGGTTTGTTTATCCTCAACATGAATTTTGAGCTATAATCACAGAGTGCTTTGAGCATACTGAAAATGTAATTTTGCAATGAATCACTCTCCCTTCTGCAACACTGGTTAGGTGGGCAAGTGAGCACCAATGGATTGCAAGTGTCTTAGTCAAACCAAGGGAGTGAGTAAAGTGCTCATGCAGGTCTTTATAGTTAGCAAAAGGAGCATAGATGAGCAGGAGAAGGTGCAAAGATGAGAAATTTCCAGTGATGTGAGTAGGTTGTGGGCCTGTAGCCCCATATCTTAGATGTTCAGGAGACTGTTCTACGTTTTCTTTCTGCAGTATAGCCCCATTTCTTTCTTCAGTAACACCACTGTTTTACAAACCTAGGTACAGACAGCCCAGATTATGATGAGGAAAGGGATATGGCTATAGGTAGCACTCCAAAGAAGAGGAGATAAAACAAATCTTCAGCCAAGTTGGGCGAGTGCCTTTGAGTGGCTTTCTGTGAGTAGGCATGGCATGAAATATGGTTTCTTCAAGACCTGCAACACATCACAATCCATCATGCTGGCCGACATGATCTGCAACGACATGCCAACAGTGAATAACATGGGCAGAATTGCAAGCATGCTGCTGAAAGGACTATGGCAGATTTCTATGGACCTCATAATTTAGCAAGTACAAAGGTGGTTGAGGCAGAGGTTGGTTTTGTGTCGCTCCTTTCAAAACGCAACTTGTCATTTGCAGCAGGAGAACACATCTTGAAGTTTATGAAGAAATGTGGTGAGGATTAAGACATTCTCAGGAAAATGACATGTGGAGCAACAAAGGCAGCCTGTATTGCACAGGATGTTCTAGGGCCTCATTACTAGAGTGGCGCTGCTGCTGCTGCCTGCCGGAAATCACCTTTCTGTGTGTATATGTACCAAAGCACAGACATGGGTGATGACAAACTGTTGACAATCCTTGGTGGTCACCTTGATGAAAAGGCTGGCAAAAATGTAATACGGTTCCTTATAGATTCATAGGTAGGTACTAGGCTATTGGCCCTAGCCAAATGGTAACCTGGCTTTTGCCACCCAAGAAAATTATTTTCCTGTGCCCCTGTCAAGCAGAGCTACAGAAGTGATCCCCGGGGTGAATTTTCTATCTCCCATCCAAGCATCAAGATTTTTCTTGAAGAGTGCTAATGAGGAGCTTTGTTTGATAGAGATGGGTAGTTTGTTCCAGAGTATGGGAAGTCTCTGGGACAGGAATCTATCCCTCTAGCATGTTCTTTTTATTGTGGTGACAAGGTTTAGGTCCCTAGAGCTTGTAGCTCGGAGGGATTGGGATTTCTTTAAGTGGAGCATGTCCAACAGCTCTGGGTTGACATAGCTTTGTATGTTAGGCAGAGATTGCCTCTGAATAGGCGATATGCGACAAAGTAAAGCTGGAGTTTTTTTTAGATGGTCTGTGTAGGGCATCTGTTTGAGGCCAATAATCCTCTTTGTGAGGTATTTCTGCTGCCTTTCCAGTTGTTGTAGATGTCTTGTGAGGTACATACCAAAAGGGGTGTTGTTACTCTATAGTGGGTCTAATGAGTGATGAGTAGAGGGGAACAATGACCTCTTTTTTCCTGGATGAGAAACCTTTTGTGATTAGGTGTGCCATGTAGAAGGATTTCCTGACTACTGTGGCAATTTGATTATCAAAGGAGAGACTACTGTCCACCTGTGTCCCAAGGTCTGTTATCACACTTTCGGTGTTAAGTAGACTACCGCCTATGTGGTAGTTCATGGGTACAGAGCTTTTACCAAAAGGGATGACAATGCACTTTTTGGCATTGAGCTTGAGGCCATGGCTTTGACACCAGGCATCTGTCTCAGTGAGGCCCTTTTGTAGGATGTCCACATCGTTAGGAGTTTTGATTATGGCTCCTAGTTTGCAGTCATCTGCGAACTTTGTTAGTCAAAGACATTCTGTGTTAGCCTGTACTTCAGAGAAGTAAATACCAAACAGGAGAGGACCTAGGACTGAACCCTGTGGTACTCCACTTGCCATTGGTCTGAAGTTGGATTTAGAGTCTGCTCCTTTCACAGTGTGGGTTCTGTCAGTGAGACGATTGGCAACCCATCTTGTGACATAGGGATTTATACCTAGTTTAGTGAGTTTATCTATAATTCCAGAGCGGGGGATGGTGTCAAAAGCCTTGGCGAGATCTAGATAGGCTGTGTGAATCACCTTACCCTCATCTACGGCTTTGGTGACCGCTTCAAAGAAGTCTATCAGGTTTAGGAAACATGATCTGCCTTTTACAAACCCGAACTGGGTAGGGTCCAGAGATTGGAGATTACCAATGTCATTGTTTATATGTTCCATGATGATACGTTCCATAGCCTTGCAGACCAGGCTCGTCAGGCTAATGGGGCAGTAGTTCCCAGGGTCCGTCGTGGCTCCCCCCTTTGTGAAGTGGGATAACCATTGCTGTGCGCCATTCAGTGGGCACAAAGCCTGAGGTGAGGCTATGATTGAACATAGTACTTAGGTGGGGTGCCATTTCGTTCTGTAGTTCATGTAGAACACAGCCTAGGATGTTGCCAGCTCCCATGGATGCTGTGTTCTTGGCTTTGGAGAGTGTGTTTTTTACCTCTGCAGCCATGGTTACAGGAACTTTGCATTCTTCCGGTATAGAGATGTGCCCTTTAGGGGGTGAGAGAGGGGTAAAGTTAGCACTGAACCCATCTGCCAGGATGTTGGCAATATCAGTTGGTTCTGTATATTTAGTGCCATTGTGCTATAACTCAGAGCAGATCTGAGTTGCCATTAAGATTCTTGACATAGCTATAGAATGCTTTGTGGGTGTCTTTAGAATCAGTGGCAAGGATTTTATGAGGGATCTCAGTTTCTTACTGAGGCTGACCATGGAGTTCCTCCAATCATGGGATTTTACTCTTTTTTGCAACAGTTTCTTTCTTCTATTGTAGAGTTTGTTTATGGCAGGGGACCACCAGATTGGCTTCCTTTTTTTGGAGGATAGCATCTTGGTTCTGTTAGGGATTGCACAATTCATGCACTCGTGTAAGTGTTTATAAAGTGCATTTGTATAGGATTCAGCAGTCGTACCTCTATTGTCTGTCAGCATGGGTGTCATGACGTTTGCCACTTCTGTCTTAAGAATCGTGAAGTTGGCTTTGGAGAAATTTTTTACGGTGGTTTCCCTAATGGGGGGTGGGTTGTGGATGTCTAGGGTGATTAGCTTGTGGTTGGATCTGACCAACGAGGAATTGACCTATGGTGTGGAACACTGGTTGCCCATGTTGGTAATGACCAGGTCTAGGATATTGCTGTCCCTGGTGGGGGTGTGGATAAGTTGATCCAAGGCATTGGAATTTATAAATTCCAAAAAACGTTACGCACAAGAGTTGGTACATGAGTAGTTTTCCCAGTTAATGGTGGGGTAGTTGAAATCACCCATTATTAGGGTGTTAGGTTGTACCCTAATATTTTCCATTGTATCAAGAAATGAGGAGTGGGAATCCTGGGGCATGGTAGGGGATCTGTAGCAAGCTACAATTTGGATTGCGGTCTTGCCCACAGTTAGTTGCACTTGGATAATCTCGGATGCATTATGCTGAGCAACTAGCCTGGAGGTGTGGATATCCTTAATGAATATGGGCACACCTCCACCTTTAGTGTTTCGGTCCAGGTTAGGTGGCTGAAAGGTGTGGTATGAATTATAACCTGGTAATGCAGGGGTGCTCTCTCTCCTGAGCCTCGAACTAGGTCTCTGTCACTGCACAGATGTCATTGTTCTACATTTTGAGGAATGCCTCGAGTGAGTGCTTTTTGGCATTTAGACTTCTAGCATTAAGTAGCATTACCCTCAGATTTTGCTTGCTTGTACCTGTTATGGTGATGAATTTGTCATTTGAACCTTGCCCAAAAAAGGCACTATAGGGGTGGCAAGAGCCTTAGCCAGTATCCGGAATCTCAAGGGCGACAGGTGCAGGCCGTCTCTGGCAAAGCATCGTGGTTTGTCGTTCATGTCATCTCAGGCAGACAGATACTGGATCCCCTTAGAATGACACCAGAAGCTTAACCAATTGTTGAAGTCAATCATTTTGTCCTTGTACTGTGGTATCATTCTGGGTGATGGCAGGATGCTACTCAGGGCTAGGGTCATACCTGCCAGGGCTACAAGATCGGACAGCTCCTCCATGTCTCTTTTTATGTAGTCCATGGAGGTATGTCTCAGGTCATTCACACCAACATGGACAATGACAAGAGTCATATTTGTACTTGTTGTGGAGTGACCTGAGTGTATGCGTTATGTGGCGGATCCTGGCACCTGACAGGCAGCTGACAGTAACTTTCTCCTTGTTTAGCCTGGTGAGTGGAACATCAGTGTGCCTGACTATAGAGTCACCTATGACTAGAGTGTTTGGTACGTTGTTCTGCCTTATAAGCTGTGGTTGAGTGGCACACTGAGTTTGTGGGCTATGTGTTATTTGGGTTGTGTTGGGGAGTGGAGGTTGCTTGCTTTTCTGCTTTGGAGGTCCCTGTTGCTTGGGTAAATTTTTATTGAGAGACTCCGCTAATGTAGGTGTGTGTTTTGGGTTTCTAGTGTGTTTTGGTGGTGTAGGTTTTGAGGGACTATGTGATGAGTGTGCTGTGGTGCAAGTGTTTACCTTCTCCTCTTGACTGTCTAGTCCATTCTTGGGTGAAGAGAGCTTTGCTTCCAGTTTGGCTATATAAGTGCATCTCTCTCAGGTTGTAGTGTTGGGTGGTAGGAGGAGAGGGTTGTCTGTGTACATGTGGCAATTCCTGCATTGCCCCAAGATGCCCAGATTCATCAGGTAGATAGGAGAAAACACCTGGAGCTGACCCTTAGACATGCCTGGATAGGTGCTTATTTATTAAGTACTAAAAACTGTTTTCCTCTAGACAAGTGAGGAAAGTTGAGTGATGCAGTAATTTGTAGCTTATTTAGTGCTTACAGTGAGTTCTGAACAAGTGCTGAGCTCAAAGAAACAGATTTGAGTGCTGAAAGTAGAAAACTGGCTAGTTTTAAGAAACAAAATTAAGCTAGGAGGCTTATTATGCCATCACAGAAAGGCTTATTATGCCAGAATGTGTGTCAGGAATTGGACAAGCATTGTCTGATGCTTTAATGTTTACTCTGACACAATTTAGCATTCCAGTTTTCAAAGTTGTGGCCTTTTCTTCAGACAATGCTGCCTCAATGATTGGAAAACACAGTTTTGTGCTAAATTGTTTAAAGGAGGTGAAGCCTACTATTATAAATCTGGGGTGTGTGTGCCACCTGGCAGATCTATGTAGTAAGGCTGGTGTAAAAGCACTACAGTCACCAGTTGAAGAACTTGTATCTGATGTGTACTGTCATTTCAGTTCCAGTGCACAAAGACAACAAAAACTGCAAGAATTTGCTTTATTCACGGACACTGAACCCCTCAAGATTATTAGGCATGCGCCGCCTAGATGGCTGAGTTTGGGGAAGGTAATTAACAGAACCCTGGTCATGCGGCCAGCTCTGAATTCATATTTTTGTCTGCAGAGCCATGGTTTACTAAGATAGACATGATCTCTAAACACTTAGAGTTATGAATTGTGTATGATTTTTATTTCTTAAATATGCACTGGAACCTTTATTGGAGTTCATCATTCAGCTTCAAAGTCGAGAAAGTCAGTTTCTGACGCTGTATGCCACTGTGCATAAACGTCTGCAGCAGTATGTTGTTAGTCTCCTTAGACATGCAGCTGCTGTCAGACTACTCAAACACAGTGATGTTTCAGTGTTGACTGACAGTAGCTCTGTTCTGCCAAACAGTGAGCTGCGTATTGGCTATGAAGTTGAACAGTACACGAGTAGCTATGAGGAGGATATTGCCGGCACAGTTATTGAATTTAACTTTTATAAAAAAGTTAGTGTTTTTTATGTGCAGAAAATGCTTAAAAAGTTTCCCATGCAGGATCACTTAATGAAAGATGCTGCATTCTTATTAATCCTACCAAAAAATGGATATTTCTTCAGGACTTGTCAGCGATGTTGGTTTCCATCGGGGTGTCTGTGAAAATGATGCTGAGGCAGAACAATTAATTGAAGAGTTTACCCAGTATCAGATTGAGAACACAGGGGAGCCTGAGAGGTCCAGTGGATGGGCCCCACTCATGTGTGTCCAAGTACTGGGCGCACCTTCTGAGGGATCTTTGCATTGATGGAAAACTGCCACTCTTTAAGTAGCTGATGATGACTCTCCTTTGCGTGCCACACTCAAATGCAAAAGCTGAAAGAGTGCGGAAAGTGAAAACTGAATTGACAGTCTGTTAATGCAAAAACATTGAACTCATTATTAGCAGTGCAAATGAATGAAGAATTGGACTGCTGCAATCTTAAGCTGTCAAAATATGTGTTAGATGCTGCTAAGAAAGCTACAGCAGCATACAATGTGTACATCTGATGTATACAGTGTATAGTGCAAGAACATCATCCTAACAGGTCTGTTCAGAAAATGTAAATGTAGCAAGTGGATTAATGACAATGTGATTTTATTTTTGATTTGTTGCGATTTCATGTAATTATGGTATGGTTATGGTATAGCAGCTTGTAAAATAAATGTTTTGTAACTGATTCAAGTGTGTTGTATTGAATTTTACAAACGTTCTACTAGGCCTCATGGCAATGGCGTGTTTCGCGCATTGCAAAAATAGGGTGTTCCATATTTTGACTGTTTGTCACACATTGCTAGGGTATGTGTTCCACATTGGCCTCCATGAGATCTATGATGGCAAGCAGAATTTTATAAAGCAGTGGCAAAGAGGCTCTAAACAGAACGGAAATGTTTAAAAAAGCCAAGAGCTGTCCTCTCAGTCATTATGAGTATTTGCCTGTTCAGAGTCCACCTCCCTGGGAACATCTTTTCTCTGAGGCTTCATCTTTGTTTTGTGGTATCATGCTGTTATGTACAGATAGGTTCTGAAGGTAATTCAACATGATTAAATCTGGAAACACAAATCCTTTCCTCCACCCTAATGAATTCTTCCTTGCCCAGTGAATCAAGTTTCACTCTTTCCTCCCTTTCTGCACCATATGCTTCCACAGGGAGTAATGGAACCTGTTCCTCTCTGCCATAAGAGCAAAGGTTTTTATTCAAAGATTTATGTTGTACTGGAAATCTGTATTGAACCTTTCCTTTCTAAATCTTTTTGTTAACATTCCCAAGTTCAAAATGTTATCCCTTCAGTACTTTCTTCCTTTAATCTCTCCTCTAACTTTTATGGTAAAGCTAGATTTAAAAGATGCCTATCATCACATTTCCATTGGTGAACAATTCAGGTGTTTTTTAATGTTTGTTCTGTCTGAGTTACATTAGAAGTTCTTTGTTTTATCCTTTGGGCTTCCCACAGCACCAAGGTTATTTACAAAGTGTGTTGTTCCAGGTGTTCTTCGTGTTTCACTGTTGCAGTCATCACATTTGGGTTATCCCTGGCCAGGTAGCCCACAGTCGGCCCGAATACCAGAAGCTTAGTATTTCTGCGTTGGTTGCGGTCGCTTCAGGACTGACATCTGGTTGTTAGTAGTATAAAGTAAGGCAGCCAACGCCATTACATCAGTCTTTCTTGCCGAGGAGCCCAAAGCAGAAACAGTTTGCATGAGTGCCAGTCGTTCGCTACCTGGGTTTTCGTTTTCCGAATTGTAGCTGAAGTCTTGTAAAGCTAAGTACCCTGTTGGCGATCCTTTTTTTTTTGCTCTAACTGATGTCAGAAAAAGTTAACAATTGTCTCGCCTGTGGAAAGCAAATAGCACACTGAGACTTTCATTCATAGGTTCATACTAGGCTATCTGCCCTAGGGCATTTATAAGCCTAGCCAGAGTGTGTTTGGCTTTCGCCACCCATTTTAAATTAATTTTGCTATGCCCTTTTTCGAGGTTAGTATACTGTGCCTCTGTCTAACAGTGACATAGAAGTGATACCTGGGGTAAACCTATGATCTCCCATCCACTCATCAAGATTCCTCTTGAAGAGAGTCAGTGAGGGACTCTGCCTAACCTGGACTGGGATTTTATTCCAGAGTGAAGGGAGCCTCTGGGTTATGAATCTGTCCCTCCAGCATGTCCTATTTATTTCAGTGCTGAGGTTCAAGTCTCCTGAGCACGTAGCTCGATGGGATTTGGATTTTCTGAGGTGCAGCATGTCCATTAATTCCGGGTTGGACATGGCTTTATACGTCAGGCACAGATCGCCTCTGAGCAGAGCTGGAGTTTCTTTAACTGGGCAGCATATGGCATCTGTTTGAGCCCTTTGATCCTCTTGGTGAGGTACTTTTGGGGTCTTTCCAGTTGCTGCAGGTGTCTGGTAAGGTACATCCCAAAGGGGCATTGTACTCAATTATGGGCCTGATGAGGGATGAGTAAAGAGGCACGATGACCTCCCCTGATCTAGATGTGTATCCCTTCATGATTAGGTGGGCTATATAAAATGTTTTTCTAACCACTTTGGCCACGTGGTTGTCAAATAAGAGATTGCTATCAACTTGGGTCCCCAGGTCCCTAATTACTTCTTCTGTACTTAATGGATTACCACCTATGTGGTAATTTGTGGGCACTTTGTTTTTTGCCAAAGGGGATGACTATACACTTTTTGGCGTTTAGCTTGAGGCCATGGCTCTGGCACCAGTTGTCTGTTTCTAGGAGGCCCTTTTGGAGGATGCTTGTGTCAGCTGGAGAGTCAATTATGGCGCCCAGTTTGCAGTCATCTGCGAACTTGGTCAGCCACAGTCCTTCCATGTTGGCCTGTATCTCCGAGAAATATATACCGAACAAGAGAGGTCCCAGGATTGAGCCTTGTGGGACACCACTTGTAACTGGTTTGGAGTCTGACATGGCTCCAGCAATTCTAACCATGTAGGTTCTGTCCTTGAGCCAGTTTGCAACCCATCTAGTGACATAGGGGTTTATATTTAAGCTGGTGAGCTTATCTATAATGCCCAAGTGGGGTATTGTATTGAAAGCTTTTGCGAGGTCCAGGTAGGCTGTGTGGACCACTTTCCCCTCGTCAATGGCCTTGGTGACTGTTTCAAAGAAATCGACCAGGTTTAAGAGGCAGGATCTGCCCTTAACAAAGCCGAACTGGGTAGGATCCAGTGTCTGTAGGTCCCCAATATCTTTATTTATAAGGTCCATGATGATCCTTTCCATAGCCTTGCAGACCAAGCTAGTCAGGCTTATGGGGCGATAGTTTCCAGGATCCGTTGAGGCACCACCTTTGTGGAGAGGGACCACTGTTGCTGTACGCCACTCTTTGGGTACATATCCTGTAGTAAGGCTGAGATTGAACAGTAGTTTTATGTTTGGGTTTAGCTCTTCTTGGAGTTCATGTAGGACGCAGCTCAGGACACCGTCTGGTCCCATTGATGTGTTTTTTGTTTGGAGAGGGCGGCTCTTACCTAAGCATCTAAGATGTCAGGGGGGCAGCACTCTGCTGGGATAGATATTTGCCCTTTTGGTGGGGAGGGCGGGGAGAAGTTTGCGCTGAACCTGTCAACTAGGATGTTGGCAATGTCTGTGGGTTCGGTGTATTTTTTGTCATTTTGGACTAATTCTGAGCATATCTGGGAATTCCCACCCAGGTTCTTAACATAACTAAAGAAAGCCTTGTGATTATCCTTAGTGTCCTGTGGAATTTTTCTCTCGATGCTGGCCTTAGACGATTTTCTGAGTGCCCGTAGTTTTTTGCTAATACTGATCAGAGATGCCTTCCCTTTTTGGGATTTTGCTCTATCATGTCGTAGCTTCCTCCTTCTATTGCATAGTTTGTTTATGGCTGGGGTCCACCAGACAGGACGTCTGCCTTTGGAGGATTGGGTCTTGGTTTTATTTGGGATTGCAAGATCCATGCATTCCTGAAGGTGTTCATAGAATGCGTTTATAAAGGATTCTGCGGTCTGGGCCGTATTTTCCACAGGCCCGGGGGCTTTGAAGGATTCCACCTCAGTTTTGAGGAGTGTGAAATTTGCTTTAGAGAAGTTTTCACTGGGGTTTTCTGGGCAGGGGGTGGGGTTGGGATGTGAATATCCAGTGAGATTAGTTTATGGTCTGATCTTACCAGTGAGGGATACACTTCTGGTCTGGAGCATAGAGTCCCCATGTTGGTGATGATCAGGTCCAGTATGTTTTCCCCTCTTGTGGGAGTGGTAACAAGTTGTTCCATAGCATTTGAGTTTATAAATTCTAGGAACCTTTGGGCTAGGGTGTTGGAGCTAGAGTAATGCTCCCAGTCTATGTTTGGGTAGTTGAAGTCGCCCAATATAATGGTGTTTGGAGAGACCTTCATATTTTCCAGTGTTCTCAGGAAGACCGAGTGGGGTTCCTGGGTTTGGGAGGGTGGTCTGTAGCAGGCTATAAACTGGAAGGCAGTTTTACCCACTGTTAGTTGCACATGGATAGTCTCTGATGCTTCGTGCTGTGCCACCAACTGGAGGTGTGGGTATCTTTGACGAATATTGATACTCCCCCTCCTTTTGTGGTTCGGTCCAAGTTTTGGGGCCGAAAAGCATGGTATGAGGTATAACCTGGTAGTGCTGGGGTGCTCTCAGGAGCCTTGAACCAGGTTTATGTTACTGCACAGATATTGATGTTCTCCATGCTAAGGAGAGTTTAGAGTGCGTGCATCTTGAGGTTTACTTACTGCGTCACTTGGTTCCCAACATGGTTTTAGACCTTTTCATAGTACTTCTACTGCTCTCCTCTCCTTCACAGACACTATCAACAAAAATCGCAATAACAACCTATACTCCTCAGCTTTATTTCTTGACCTCTCTAAAGCCTTTGATATGGTGAACCATAAACTTCTGCTAGACACTCTACAATCTCTTGCTCTTGACTCTTTAGCTTTGCGCTGGTTTGACTCATATCTAACAGAAAGAAAACAGGCAGTCCTTTGGGAAATCCACCTATCTTCTCAGCTCCCAGTCCTAATAGGGGTCCCCCAAGGATCCATCTTAGGCCCCCTTCTCTTCTCTATATTTATAAATAACCTGTCCTCCTCTCTCCCAACATCCACATGTATTCAGTCTGCAGATGATTCAACTCTCGTCTGTTCTGCTGCATCTCCAGCTGAACTTTATTCCTCCACCCAAAAAGTCTTCACAGCAGCAGAAAACTGGTTCTAACATATCTGTCTCCTCCTTAATCCCAAAAAAAACAAATTACCCATATTCTCTCCAACCCTTAAGTCAGCCCCTCTCTCCTTTTCTATTACATCTACCAATGGTACTATCATCTCACCTGATTTATCCACTAAACTACTAGGTATAACAATAGATAATCAACTGAACTTTGACGCCCATATTGACCTTACTATCAAAACTGTTAATAAAAAGATAGGAGCCCTCTACAGACTTAAGCCCTTTCTAACAACTGCTAAAGTGTCCCTAGCCCAAATTCATCTCATCTCCACATTACTATACGCCTCCCCAACTTTTATCAACCTCTCTAAATCTAACCTTCAGAAACTTGCCACGGCCTACCACAGCATTGCTAGGTTTTCTACAGGTTCCCCATTTCTCACACATCATTGTGTTAATCTCAAAATGCTTGATTGACTTGAACTTAATCTTATTCTATTACATCAATTAGTCATCACATATAAAATTCTACATTACCCTACTAATACACCCATACTCAATAACCTTGTGGCCCCCTACAAGAATCTCTCTTCCCTTCGCTCTGCAAACAAACTGCTAGTAGCCACTCTCAAGTCACACAATAAGGCAGGCGACTCCTTGTTCACCAATACTAGTGGCCCATACTGGAATAAACTCCCCACAGAATTGACTACTTTGGGCTCATCACAACTTTTCAAGAAACAACTAAGAAACCATCTCAAATCCCACTGGCTATGCCCTTGCTTGAATCCAGACTGACCTCCCATCTAACTTTCTTTATACTTCTCTTCATTACTTCTCCTTCTTCTCTCAATACTAACCCTCTGTGGCTCACCTATCTCTCAAATGGACTTTCTTTTTTCTCTACAAGGTCACTTTCTCCTTTTATTAGATATATTACTGCAACATGTCACCTCACCTTGTTTTTAAACCTATTAATCATCCCTGCTGTGCAATTTCTGTTTCCTAGAACTAGTGCCCAGGCACTAATTGATTATCATAATTCTTAATATTGTAAATATTTTTGATTCTTATAGTTGTTATGAAAGAATATGGGATCATGGATCCCTTCTGTATTTCTCCTTTGTTTTGTTTACCTATCTTAACGTGCTACTGTAAATGTAACTACACTACATTGAATTTGTTCTTTACATTCTTATAATTTTTGTTTCTTTTGTTTCTTGTATTGTCCTGTGTGAATGTTTTTACTAGTATATAGTGAAGCTTTTCTCCTCGGGCCTCTGCTGAAAATGGACATGGATACAGCCAGACTAGCCCGGTCAACAAATGTAAAATAAAATAAATAAATAAAATAAAATAAACTTGCTTAGGCCCAGACCACGACATCCCTCACTGTCGTTTTTGTGCTTTGTTCAATGCCAGAACTATATGCCGTCGGGCCCTTATTGTAGCTAGATATTTTCGCTGTCAGTCCTCGAATTCCGATATGGCTTCGTAAGCCATCCGACAGCAGATCTTTCAAAGAAAAATGTACGGATAAAGACAGAGACAGACTGCACAGATCCAAACCTACGGACGACACTTCCGTTAAGCTAGTCATCAGTTCTCCGGTCCTCAGTGAGCCGCTTTTGCAGCCCCTGATGCCCGCTTCTGTGGATTTGCAGGCTGCTACTGAGACCCTTTCCGAGTCTGGTATGCCGCAAAACTTCATCGACTAAGGATCCCGTGGGTGTCTCTACCTTAGATGGGTCCAGAGCCGCTGAGCAGGCACTGGCTTCCGAGGAAGTATTTTGCACTACCGTTTCTCAACACAGACCGATGACTTCTTTCGCGTCTACCGTTCTTTGAAAACTAATGAGTTTCTAAGGCCCAGGGTACGAACCACACCCAAGAAACTGACAACATAATCTCAGGCACCTGCTTCCTTGCCTCAGTCTCAAATGCTTAAAATGGCAGAAGACCTTATAATGCTGATCAGGGGAAGCCAAGCTACCCCTTCCAAAAGAAAAAGAGATTTGTCCCCAGTAGTTTTATCTAAACAGGAGTCCGATGACTTTGATGCATCTGAATATGAAGACATGCAACCCCCTTTCTGCTTATGAGGATTCTGATGCAGAGGAATCCATTCCTTCAGCTTCTCCACCTGAGGACTTTTCCTTTGGGGAAACCCTGCATACTTTAAGGGAGCATTTCCAGTGAGAATGTCAGGACTACCCTCAGTCTAAAAAGAGACTCGGTGAATTCTTAGATCTTCCATAGCACAGACCTTTGGCCATTCCTCCTGTCCTAGATGTTGTGGATGATGTTTTCATGGAATCCAGTTTGACTCCTGACCCCCTCCCTCCTGCTCCCAGGATACCTGACAGGTATTATAGAGTGCCTAACTCGCACAAATTTCTTTTCAAAATTCCTAGTGCTGACAATGAGGTTATTTCTCAAGGGCCTAAAGAAATTAAAGCAACTTCTGCTAATAATCCCACCCCCTCGGATAGGGATTCCAGAGCATTAGACAGATGGAGTGAAAAACTATGCACCTTTGCTATTCTTGGTATTAGAGCACTAAGTTGTCAGTTCCATATGCTAAAATTTCAGCAACACACCATGGAACTCCTCAAAGAAAAAATATCATCTTTTCCTGCTTGTGCAGAAAATGAAGAGTTACAAGAGTTAATGCATTCTGCAAGTCAAGTAACTAAGCCCAGCTTACACTGTGGTTTTGATGCCCTAGAAGCATCTTGCAGGGCAACAGTCACCTGTTCTGTCCTTAGAAGGCATGCTTGGCTTAAGGAACAGCCCTTGGCAGACCATGTCAAATCCAAATTATTGGATGCACCCTTGCACAAAGACAACTTCTTTGGCACCAAGGCAGAGGAGATCTTAAAAAAGATGGAAGAAATAGCTAAATCTATGCAGACAGTTAAGGATTTCCTGCAGGTCCAGTCACTCAGGTTCAATAGGCATTGCCCCTCAAAGCACTGGTCATTTTCTGCCCCCTCCAGGTCAGTTCAGCCCAGACCCCAGGGAAGCAGACCCCCCTACAACAGCCACAGGGAATGCAGAGATCAAAGCAATGGAGATGTCCTTCAAGGATGCATCTGCAGTCCTAACATATGGGTTGTCCTGCCTCAGGCAGCCCTTCGGTCGGCCTGATTCCAAAGTCTGGGTCTGGCCTCGGCTGATGTCGCACTTCACCCAACGTCATAGCTGCTGTTTATTGGGTATAAAGGCATTAGCCGACGCCATTTTCCTCAGTCTTTCTTGCCGCGTGGTGCCCAAAGCAGAAGCTGTTCGCAAGTGCCGGTCGGTCAGATCCAGAGATTTCTACTACCGAAGACTTCTAAAAAGCTAAGTACCCCGTTGGGGACTCTTTCTTGCCTCAGCTGATGTCAGACAAAGTAAATAATTGTTTAACTTGTGGGAAACAAATACCTCATAAGGATTTCCACTCTTACTGCCTTCCTTGCTTAGGCCCAGACCACGACGTATCAGCTTGTCTAGCCTGTGCTTCCTTCAACCGACGGACACTTAGACGTCGGTCGGAGTTTGCAGAGGAGTTTTTTGGTCCCGCTTTTGCATACAAAATGCCGTCGGAGACTCCGACTACTCAATTAGCTAAAAAGCGCAATGAAAAGGACCGACATTCGCGGCCCGCGGTTTCGGCTGAAACCACAGTTAGGCCAACCGCGAATGTTTCGGTTTCGGCGGAAACCGAGCCCCCGTTTCTTCCTTCGCCGAAAGCATACTTCCGATAGCCGAGACCTCACAGAGCATGGCTGAATCTGCTACTGAATTTACTGCTACAGAAGCAGGCACCCAGGATTTGTCAGACACTGTTCCTTTAGACATATCTACCCCTGCACGTGGGGCTGCTAGACCCCCTGCTTCCATGTCTATCAAGGCTTTTGCCAGGGCTAAAGCAGCTAAATCTTCTAAGGCCTTGCCTGCCAAAACTCCTTCACATAGGCCTACCTCTAGTTCCCAAATACTCAGCCTGGCTGAGGATCTCATTTCTTTGATCAGAGGATCCCAACCTCACCCAGACAGGGCCTCTCAGCCCCCTCCAGACAAGAGGCCTAGGAC
Organism: Protopterus annectens; assembly: GCF_019279795.1. NCBI lineage: Eukaryota > Metazoa > Chordata > Ceratodontiformes > Protopteridae > Protopterus > Protopterus annectens. Next base: position 1,832,358,789 of record NC_056737.1, read on the forward strand.
TGAACCTCCGGAACCTGTCTCTACAGATTATTCCTCGGATGACTCAGACATTTCAGACCCTCACAAAGGCCCATATTCTCCTTATGAGGATTCTGATGCAGAAGACTCCATTCCTTCTGCTTCTCCTCCTGAAGAATTTTCCTTTGGGGAAACCTTGCATGCTATGAGGGAACACTTCCAATGGCAGGGCCAGGATTTTTCAGATTCAAGGAAAAGGCTAAGGACTTTTTTACACTTACCACAGCATAGGCCTTTAGCCATTCCGCCAGTACTAACAGTTGTTGATGATGCATATAATGATGCCTGTACTGCTCCTGATTCTCTTCCTCCGGCCTCTGCCAAGCCAGACAGATATTACAGGGTCCCGGACACACACTACCATTTGTGTAAGGCTCCTGTTGCAGACCCTGAAACCATTTCACAGGGCCCTAAAGGTGTGGCAGCTGCCTCTGCCAAAAACCCTCTTCCCTCTGAAAGGGAATCTAGAGAATTAGAGATGGGGTAAAAGGTTTATACTTCTGCTACTCTTTCGGCCAGGGCCTTGAACTGTCAATTTCACATGATTCAGTACCAGGAATTTTTGTTAGACCAGCTAAATAAAAAACTGTCTTCTCCTGAACCTTTAGACCACAAGTCCCTTCAGGATTTGGTACATAACTCTCAGCAGGTCAGTAACCATTTCTTAAAATGTGGCTATGATGCACTGGAGGCTTCCTTTAGATCAGCTATGACTGGAACAGTGATACGAAGACATGCCTGGTTAAAAGAACAATCCTTACCAGACCATGTTAAGTCAAAACTCCTAGATGCTCCCATGGAGAAACAAAGTTTGTTTGGCTCCCCTGCACAGGAGGTTCTAAAGAAGGTGGAAGAAAAAGCAAAATCTGTCCAAACAGTCAAGGATTTCTTACAGGTCCAACCTCCGAGGTTTAGCAGAAATTGGCCTTCGAAGAATTGGTCCTTTCCAGACAACTCCAGAGCGCAGAGAGGCAGAAATAGATGCCCAAGAGGCAGAGGTCAATCTAGGGGTGCCTACAGGGGGCGTCAGTGGCAACCTACCAACCAGAGAAGTACTGCCACAGAATCAACTACAACCACTTCCACAGGGCAGACACAATGACTTGGCTCTAGTTCCGCCTACCAGGGAACAACTGGAAGCACCCTTGGGTGGAAAACTAGCCTTATTCTCCGACAACTGGCATTACATTACAGGAGACAAATGGACTTTACAAACAATAGACAAGGGCTACAGGTTTCACTTCCACACTCTACCAAAAAAGAGAGGAATGCCAAACCTACCACCAAGCCAAAAACAGGCGCTCTAAGACAAATCAACAACTTACTAAGGATGAGAGCTATAGAAGAGGTGCCACCTATGGAACAAGGCCAAGGATTTTACTCCAGGCTTTTCCTTGTACCAAGAAAAGAAAATCAATGGAGACCTATTCTAGACTTGTCCGCACTGAACACATACCTCATTGTTCCAAAATTCAAAATGCTGACCCTCCAGCAACTTCTTCCCATGCTGGGCAAGGAGTCTTGGCTGGTGACTCTAGATCTCAAGGAGGCATACCTGCACGTCCCTATACGACCAGATTGCAGAAGACACCTCAGATTTCTTGCAGGATCAGAGCATTATCAATTCTCAGCATTGCCCTTTGGCTTATCTACTGCGCCCAGAGTATTCACGAAATGCCTGGCATCAGTAATTGCTCATTGCAGACTTCAGGGAATTCAAATTTACCCATACCTGGACGACTGCCTAATACAAGCGGACAACAAGGCAAAGTTAACAAAAGATTTGGAAAATGTCATACAACTGTTGCAAGCCTTGGAATATACAGTCAACATGCAAAAGTCAAGACTAGTACCATCCCAAAGGATAACATTCTTGGGTGCAGAACTAGATACATCAACTCAGATGGCTTTTCTCACAGAAGAAAAACAAAAGCAACTACCAGTCTACTTCATGACATTAACAACACAAACTCAGCTTACTGCAAGGAAAGTCCTGCAAGCCCTGGGCTACATGGCATCCTGCATAATATTGGTTCCGCATGCCAGGCTGCATATGAGAAAGCTACAATGGTACCTAAGGAATGTATGGTCTCAACACAAGCACAGTCTAGAAGCCCAGATTCCAATAATTCCATGCCTGAAGCAAGAATTCCTGTGGTGGGCTCAGGCCTGTCAGTCGAACAGAGGCTTGCCTTTCCACAAACCTCATCCAAGCCAGACCATCACCACGGACGCCTCAGACCTAGGATGGGGGCCACACATGGTGGACAAGTGTATACAAGGCCTATGGACCCAAGACCAGCTGAATCTACACATAAATCTAAAGGAGATGCTGGCAGTGAAACATGCGATCCAGGCATTCAGACCACTCCTTCAACAGGGTCATCTGCTGATAAGGACGGACAATACCACAGTCATGTGGTACATCAACAAACAGGGAGGTACACATTCATATCTTCTATGCCGGATGGCAATGGACCTGTGGAATGTGGCCCTGAACCTCAACATTCAACTTCAGGCCAGATTTGTACCAGGAAAAAAAAAAAAATTCTCTAGCAGACACCTTAAGCAGAACTACCACGGATGCTCACGAATGGATGCTGCATCCAGATATCTTCAAAGCCATAACACAGAAATGGGGACTACCACAGATAGACCTGTTTGCCTCCCCACACAATCACCAATTGAAGAAATTCTGCACAAGAGCATACCACCCACTTGCTTGGAGGGTGGACTCCCTTTCCTTCAGCTGGAAAAACCTGACAGCATATGCATTTCCACCTCTTCCCTTGATGTACAAAGTTCAACTGAAGATCAGAGAGGATCAGCCAAGGGTAATTCTGATAGCTCCAGACTGGCCGAGGCAACATTGGTACCCACTACTGAGAAGCATGTCTCGGACACACGCATGGCCTCTACCTCTATGTCCCTTACTACTAACACAGGACAACTACAAGATCCTACATCCAAACTTGAAAACACTGCAGCTAGCTGCTTGGAATATTGCATAAAACAAAATAACCCAGGTTTATCTCAGAGGGTTAATGACATTATCCTGGAGGATAATTATTATCCACAAGGAAGACTTATTCAGCCAAGTGGAAAAGATACCTCATTTGGAGTGCAGCAAAGGGAGAAAATGTCTCATTGGCAAACATAGCACACATTCTGGAATATTTAGCAGAGCTATTCCACAATGGCCTGTCTTACTCCTCCATTAAGATTCATGCATCAGCAATTTCCGCAGAATACAACATGGATCCTCCTGTCTTCTCTCATCCTCTACTCAGACAGTTCTTGAGAGGAATCAAAAATGTAAAACCTCCAAGGAAACCACCTTTACCTACATGGGATCTCAACTTTGTGCTGGAAAAGTTAACACTTCCCCCTTTTGAACCAGCAGCAACAGCAGATTTACAATTCTTGTCTTGGAAAACTGCTTTCCTGCTAGCAATTACTTCAGCAAGAAGGGTATCTGAGTTACAGGCATTAATGGCAGTACAACCCTTCCTTATCTTCCATCAGGACAGAGTCTCTCTGAGAACTAACCCTACCTTTATGCCAAAAGTGGTCTCCAGAGTATCATTGAACCAAGCGATTCATTTACCTACATTCTTCCCCAACCCACAGAACAGGGGAAAGACTGCTACATACCTTGGATGTGCACAGACAATTACGCTACTATCTGGACAGAACTAAGACCAGCAGAAAAACTGACCAGCTTCTGGTAGCATATGCAACAGGAATGCAAGGAAAAGCAATTTCAAAACAGACAATCTCAAAATGGATAGGAAATTGCATTCGATTTTGCTACTCTTTTCATGGAAAGACAACTCCTGATAATATCAGACCTCATTCCACAAGAGCTACAGCCACCACTACAGCTTTCCTACGAGGAGTGGCTACCAAAGACATTTTAGAAGCTGCTACTTGGAGCTCCGTGCATACATTTGCCAAGCATTATAATCTTCCCTTATACTCTAGATCCCGAGCAGGTTTTGCAACTGCTGTTTTGCAAGGGATCTTAACTACACCATCTTTATCTTAGTGCCTCCTCCCCCAGTTTGGCTATGGTATTCTACCCATATGTTAGGACTGCAGATGCATCCTTGAAGGACATAATACAGTTTTGTACCTACCATAAATGTAGATGTCCGATAGGTATGCATCTGCAGTCAGGATTACCCACCCTCCTTCCCCTCTGTGGTATTCCTAGGGTATGGTGTATTTGTTTGTATATATGTACATATATGTATATACTTTTATATTGTTTGCTCTCTATTGTTTGGAATTATTTGCATTTATCCAAATTTAGCCTTCCTAGAGGGCACCTGGCATCTGGGGCAAGAAACACTGAGGAAAATGGCATCGGCTGATGCCTTTATACCCAATAAACAGCAGCTATGACGTCGGGTGAAGTGCGACATCAGCCGAGGCCAGACCCAGACTTTGGAATCCGGCCGACCGAAGGGCTGCCTGAGGCAGGACAACCCATATGTTAGGACTGCAGATGCATACCTATCGGACATCTACATTTATGGTAGGTACAAAACTGTACTTTCCTCCACTTCAAAACCAGGGAGTGCTAAGCCACACCCTCACGGTAAGAAGTTACAATGACTCCACTTCCACCTCCTCCCTCTGCCCACCTGAACTTGCCCCTAGGAGGAAAACTATCCTTCCACGCAAGTACCTGAGCCACCATTATCAACGACCACTGGGTCCTCAACATAGTGTCCCAGGGATACAAATTTTCTTTCCACACTCTTCCAACCCCAAAAGGGTTCCCGGATCTTCCTCCAAATCAGTGGGCAGATGCCAAAAAGCAAGTCCTTTCCCTGCTCTATATGAGGGCAAATAGAGCACATTCCTACAGAACAAACAGGTCACTGTTTCTACTCCAGGCTCTTCCTGGTACCCAGAAAAGAGGGCACCTGGCGCCCCATCCTCAATCTATCCATTCTAAACACCTTCCTGGTGATTCCCAAATTCAAAATGCTCACCCTGCAACAACTACTACCTATGCTCTCCAAGAATGCTTGGTTAGCCACCCTAGATCTAAAAGAGGGCTACCTCCACATCCCAGTCAGGGAATCATGCAGGAAATATCTACGTTTCAGGGCAGGATTTTTGCACTTTCAGTTCTCTGTGCTTCCCTTTGGCTTATCTGCTGCTTCCAGAGTTTTCACAAAATGCCTGGGTCCCATCATTCCTTTTTGCAGACAAAGAAATATTAAAATTTACCCATCCTTAGACGACTGTCTAATTCAGGCAGACAGTCAGGAAAAGCTGCTCAAGCACCTAGCCTTTGTAAAGCACCTATTGACCTCCCTAGGGTACACTATCAACGAAAAGAAATCCAAACTAGTACCCACCCAAAAGGTTATATTCCTGGGAGCAAGGCAGGGCACAGCATCCCAGATGGCATTCCTTACTCCAGAAAAGCAAACTTACCTGACAGCCTATTTCTCTCAACTAGCCACCAGATCCCAGTTATCTGCAAGGAAAATCCTGCAAGCTCTGGGGTTCATGGCATCTTGCATTCTACTCATTCCATATGCCAGACTGCATATGAGGAAACTTCAGTGGTATCTAAAAAGCCTTTGGTGTCAACACTCTCAAGACCTGGAAACTCTTATACCAATGATACCTTGCCTAAGGAAAGATTTTCTATGGTGGGCAGCAGCATGCTACCACAACAAGGGACTACCCTTCTCACCACCCCCACGCCACCCAGACCCTCACCACAGATGCATCAGACTATGCCTAGGGTGCACACCTGAACAGCAGGTGCATACAGGGCCAATGGTGCCCTCATCAAATACATCTGCACATCAACCAAAAAGAGATGTTAGCTGTTCAGTATGCATTGACAGCTTTCAGGCCCCTTCTCTCCACATGAGTTCTACTGATCAAAACAGACAACACCACTGTGATGTGGTATATCAACAAGCAGGGAGGGACTTGCTCCTACCCTCTATGCAGACTCGCCATGACCCTTTGGCACACAGCCTCAGCCATGCAGCTACACCTGTTAGCACAATTCCTGCCAGACTCTTTAAACTCTCTGGCAGACAGCTTAAGCAGAAATCTTCTGGACCCACATGAGTGGCAGCTAGACCAAAGAACCTTCACCCTAATAACTCAGAAATGGGGCACCCTGAAGATCGACCTCTTTGCTTCCCACTCCAACCATCAGCTCAGCAAGTTCTGCACCAGGGAGCCTCACTGCAGGGCCTGGAAGGTGGATGCCATATCCTTCCAGTGGAGCAACCTCTCGGTCTATGTTTATCCCCCACTACCTCTCATTACCAGGGTACTGCTCAAAATAAGGGAGGAAAAACGAGGACAATTCTAATTGCTCCAGACTGGCCTCACCAGCATTGGTACCCACTGCTGCGCAGCCTGTCCCCTCTGCCACCATGGCATCTCCCTCAGATCCCAACCCTCCTAACCCAGAGGGAAGGAGAATTCATGCATTCCAATTGCAGATGCTTAAATTGGCAGCCTGGGTTATTCCCTGACCACTGAATAAGCTGCCAATCTCGGTAAACAGGTTCTAGATGTTATACGTGAGGCTTATGCTGACAAATGGAAAAGGTTCTGCACCTGGATCCAGGCTAAGGGAGCCAATAAGGCACTGCCCTCCCTACCTCTCATCCTGGATTACCTAGCTGACCTACTACACAGTGATCTCCTTTTCCTCTATTAAAATTCATGCCTCTGCTTTCTCTGCTCATTTCAACACTGAGCAACCACTTTTCTCACACCCTCTTATCAAACAGTTCCTAAGAGGGGCTAGCAACATGAGGCCACCCAGAAGAGCACCTACCCCAGCTTGGGATCTAAACTTTGTGTTGGAAAAGCTCACCCTACCCACCTTTGAACCAGAAGCTTCAGCAGAGATAAAGTTTTGCTCCTAGAAGACAGCATTGCTTCTGGCCATCACTTCAGCCAGAAGAGTATCTGAGCTACAAGCACTCATGGGTGTAGAGGCCTTCATCATCTTCCATGCTGACAGGGTGTTCCTTAAGACTAACCCATCCTTCTTGCCAAAAATGGTGTCCAATGTGGCTCTCAACCAATCCATTCATTTGCCCACCTTTTTCCCTAACCCACAAAACAAGGGAGAAAGGATACTACACTCTCTAGATGTGCATAAACAGCTCAGATTCTATCTAGACAGGACTAAATCATTCAGAAAGACCGATCAATTGTTAGTCAGCTTTTCTGCAGGAGCAGAGGGCGAAGCCATTTCCAAGCAAACCATTTCCAAATGGATAGCACACTGCATCCATTTCTGCTACAAGCAACACAGGAAACCTCTCCCTAAGGTGGTCAAGACTCACTCTACCAGAGCAACCTCCACCTCTGCAGCTTTCCTCAGAGGAGTCCCCACCAGGGACATCCTGGAGGCTGCAACATGGACATCTGTTCACACCTTCACCAAACATTACCACCTGCCTGTCTTCTCCAAATCCAAGGCAGGCTTTGTCACTGCAGTCTTGCAGGGCATCCTAGCCAGCCCCTAGTCTTCTTGACTGCCTCTACCCTTTTCCTCAGCTTTGGGAATCAACCCAAATGTGATGACTGCAACAGTGAAACACAAAGAATTTAGTACAGTTGTGTACACTTACCATAAATGTAGATATTCGAGTGTATTCACTGTTGCAGTCCTGGTTTCCCTCCCTCCATCCCCCTTTTCTCTCTCTCCCCTTACAAGTAACCTTTTGATATTTACTTTCTACTGGTGGGGTTTTTCCACCATATAGGCTCCCACTTGGGGGCTCTTGACAGTTGGGGCAAGAAAAACTGATGTAATAGCATCGGCTGCCTTACTTTATACCACTGATGACCTGATGTCAGTCCTGAAGCGACAGCAACCGACGCAGAAATAGTAAACCTATGGTATTCGGGCCGACTGAGGGCTACCCTGGCAGGGATAACCCAGATTTGATGACTGCAACAGTGAATACACTCGAACATCTACACTTATGGTAAGTGTATACAACTGTACTTTATTGCTTATTGCAGGCTTTAAGGCATTCACATTTTTCCATACTTGGATGACTGATCTTATCTTTGCACTCTTTTTCCAGCTGTCAAGAGTCTTTACAAGCTGTTCAGAATCTTCTATTCCATATGGGTTTTCAAATCAACCTTCCAAAATCTTTTATCATTCCTTCCCACAGATTTGTATTCCTGGGATGTCTGTTGAATTCTGCCAGACAAACTAGAGATATTCCAGCAATTCTGCCCAGATTTCTCTACTCAAAGCCATGCATTTGAAATGGACTCCCTCATGATTTTGGGTTATGTGATGTGTATGATTCTCACGCTTCCAATGGCCAAACTCCTCATGAGGAGAATACAGTGGTACCTCAGATCATTTTGGATTCAGCATTTTCCCCCTTTGTCCTTTCGGATCCCTATTCTGGGAGTTGTAAAAAGGGAGAGTCCTAGTGGATAGGCATCTCTTGTAATTCATCTCTCCCACTCTCTGTATTAACCCCCCCATACAGTATGTAACTACAGATACATCAGACTTGGTGTGGGGTGTAGTTTCCAAAGAGGTAAAAGTGCAAGCTCTGTGAAACCATTCAGACAAAGTACATAAATGTCAGAGAGAGAGAGAGAGAGAGAGAAATGTAGACAGTGATCAATACTATAGACAGTGGTCAATGCTTTGAAAGCCTTAGATCATCCCTGGTACCCAGTACCTCTGCATATGTATATAGACAATACCACAGTGGTATGGTACATAAACAAACAAGGGGAACCAGACCCTACCCTCTTTATAGACTGACTTTGACAGCCAGGAGATAGCAATTCAGTTCAGTTTGACTCTGCTGACTTTGTAGGTTCTGTTAAAGCAAAACCTAATTGCAAACTAGTTCAGCAGGACCTGCACCAACACTCTGTGAACAGAAACTTCATCCTCATGTCTTCTAAGAATTGTTCCAACTGTGGAGAGCTCCACAAGTAGATCTGTTTGCCACCTTTCAGAACAGACAGATAATTCAAATAGATTTTCAATTAATTGTTTGTGTTTTATCACGTTCCTCTTCAGAAAAGTTAATTTAAAGTTAGGAATTGTATTTTGATGGTCTGTCATAAGACTGTACTGAACTTTTAAATGGGAGTGCTCTTTTTTCCTGTCAGTTTAAAAGTTGTTTAAAGTAACTAAAAACATTTTTTTCTGTGTGGAGAAATTGAGTTTATTTTACCTTTTGGGGCTGGAAAAATGTTTAAAGTGCTTTTTATTGTGTTTTCTTGTGAAAAAAAAGACAATTTTTCTCAGCATTTGCTGCTTGTCTTCCCTGGGAAAGACGTACCATTTTTCGGCTTGACCATGGAACAAGTTACCAGGCCCATGGCCAGTCCTTCTTCCAGCCACAAAAAGAAAAAGTTAAGCAAACAATTTTTTCCACCACAGCAGGTTGGCAATTAACATCAGCTGCACGTGAGTGATTCTGCTGCGGCCATTTGTTGTACCTCAGACCACTCATCTTTTACCCTGGATCCCTGTGGTATAACACCTATAGCTACTATGGACATAGAGTTAGCCACATCCTCTGCAGCTGTTGGGGTCCCCACAGTGGGCATGCCACTCTTGTCAGTCCTGGGAGAGGGCACAGGTGATGCTTCCCTGTTGTGTCAGAAACTACTGCCGTTAGTAACACTGTCTGGCTCCATTTTTCCTTTCAAAAAGAAACTGAAAACTTAGCATGTATCTACTCCTGAAATTTCCTTAGACAGGAATAGTTCACTGGCTCTGACTCGGGGTTTAATTCAGGCTATTGATTTTTCTTGTAAAGTAGTTTTTGGTAAAAGAAAGAATACCTATTTTCTTGAAGAGATTCAAGATCTGAATCTGAACAGGAAGATGAAGGGTCAGATACAAGGTTTTCTCATCATTTTTCTGATTCAGACTCAGAGGAGGACTTAATTTCTGATTATCCCTATTGGGGGGGGTGGTCTTTCTGTGAGACTATTATTAGAATATGCCAGTGTTTACAGTAGAAGACTGAGGTTTCATAGCCCTTCAGGACATACCATGATTTGTTACAGAAAGAATGTCTAGAACTTTTACCGATTCCTCCAGTTCTGTCTGCTTTAGAGGATGTGTGTGGTGTGTTACTGCCTGTAATTTTCCTGATAGTCAACCAGCTGCCCCTGAAAAGACAGATAGAATGCGTAATGTTCCTTAGCCTTTTAAGTTTTTATACACTATTCCCAAACCTGACCCAGCAGCTACAGCTTTAGTTGGTCCCACTGCTGCTAAACACCTAGCTAATTCCAGTCATACTCTTTTTTTTTTTTTATAAGGATGGGAAAATTATTGACAATAACTATGAGGAAAAAGTGTATACTTTTGCAGCCTTGATTTTAAGAATTTTGAATTATCAGGCTTATATGTTAAAGTTTGTTCTTACAAATTGTCAAAGTATGAGGAATGTTTTAACTGATTTAAATAGAGTTCTTCTATTGCACAGGTTACTACTCATTGTGTGCAGTATGTGTGTGTGTGTGAGACTGTTTATACTTCTAGGGCTGGGCTACTGGTACCGTTTTGAGGAGGTTAGCATTGCTGTAGTCTCAGAACCTCCCAGATGATGATAAAAATGAGATTTTAAATCCTTCTTTGGACAGAGATTTAGTTTTTGGCCATTCTGGTGCAGAGGTGATTAAAAAGTATAATGAAGGGGGTAAGCTGATCCAGGAAATCTTTTAAGATTTTTCAGCCCTCCTTTTTCAAGTTTTCTAAGAGATTATCTAACCCATTTTTCAGTTTTGGCAAAAAGGCAAACAAACTATTACAATAAAGTCTCAGCAAAATACAGGCAAACATACGTTTGTGAAAAAATAGTAAGGAGTTTCCAAAAAGAACCTTTGAAGCTCCCAAAACCAAGGACAGACCATGTGACCCCCTCCCATCCTTTTTTCTTCCAGAAAATCTGAGTATTTGTTTTTCTCTTTGGCAACGGATAGTTCCAGAAAAAAAACTATTCTGAAAGTCAGATGGCAGTGGGAGGAAATTCCTCCTTTCCAGGGGTCATCCCTCATTGTCCATATCAGACTCTTTTGTTTCCACTAGTCCTTCATCACATGCTGTCCAAGGAGTGATAGAACCAGTTCCTTCTTCCCAGGTGGGGAAGAGGTTTTATACAAGGATGTTCTTAGTACCAAAGAAAGAAAATGCTTGGAGACCAATTCTGAATCTTTCTTTTCTGAAACCTGTTTGTAATAGTGCCCAAATTCAGAATTATGTCAATTTACAACCTGCTACTTCTTCTTCCTTTTTCAAGTTCCCTGGTGACACTAGACTTAAAAGATACTTACCATTACACCCCTCTTCATTCAGACTTCAGATGTTTGTTAAGATTTTGTGTGTCTAGATTACATTATTAGTTATATCAGTTAGTGTCTGGATCACATTATCAGGTGGTGCTTTACTCTTTGGATTCTCTAGTGCACCAAGTGTGTTCACAAAGTGTCCTTAACTCCCATTATAGCTCATTGCAGGCTACAGGGTATCACCATTTTCCATATTGAGATGACTTCCTTATCTTTGCAGTGTGTTTTTCAAAGTGTTAGGAATTTGAGGTGAGAGATCTCTTACATACAAGCTGGGATTCCAATTTCAAAAGTCTTTCTTGACTTCTCCTCATAAGATTATGTTCTGACACTTCCGTTCAAAGATTTTTTTTTCTTCCATAGTAAAAATAGATCTGTATCTAGATCTATTTTTAAGGTTTTCCACTCAAACGTTGGTCAATGCGAAGGAATACCTAAGGGGTTTGGGTTTCATGGCTTCTACGATTCTCATGATACCTGTGGTAAGACTCCACATGAGAAAGATACCATTGTATCTCAAGTCTCTTTAGTTCCAACACCAACACCATTTGTCTTTTTAAGTCCCAGTGCTGGGGTTTGTCAGAAGAAAAATAATTTGATTGAGACAACAGATATGCTTAAATCCAGGTCTGTCCGTCTCGTTCCGTGTTCCAAAGCAGTCAGTCACCACAGACACCTCAGACTTTGATTGGGGAGCATTTTCAGGAGGAATAAACGTGTAACGTGTGTGGGACACCAAGGACAGATGTGAGCACATAAATATCAGAAATGCTTGCCCAGATTAAGGCACTCTACTCTTTGAGTCATCTTTGGTCTGTTCAATCTCAGCCTTACTACAGGATATGTACCCAAAGAGTGGCGTACAACAACAGTGGTCCCTCTCCACAAAGGTGGTGCCTCAACGGATCCTGGAAACTATCGCCCCATAAGTCTCACTAGCTTGGTCTGCAAAGCTATGGAAAGGATCATCATGGACCTTATAAATAAAGATATTGGGGACCTACAGACACTGGATCCTATCCAGTTCGGCTTTGTTAAGGGCAGATCCTGCCTCTTGAACCTGGTCGATTTCTTTGAAACAATCACCAAGGCCATTGACAAGGGGAAGGTGGTCCACACAGCCTACCTGGACCTCGCAAAAGCCTTCGATACAATACCCCATTCGGGCATTATAGATAAGCTCACCAGCTTAAATATAAACCCCTATGTCACTAGATGGGTTGCAAACTGGCTCAAGGACAGAACCCACATGGTTAGAATAGCTGGAGCCATGTCAGACTCCAAACCAGTTACAAGTGGCATCCCACAAGGCTCAGTCCTGGGACCTCTTTTGTTTGGTATATATTTCTCGGAGGTGCAGGCCAACATGGAAGGACTGTGGCTGACCAAGTTCGCAGATGACTGCAAACTGGGCGCCATAATAGACTCTCCAGCTGACACAAGCATCCTCCAAAAGGGCCTCATAGAAACAGACAACTGGTGCCAGAGCCATGGCCTCAAGCTAAACGCCAAAAAGTGTATAGTCATCCCCTTTGGCAAAAACAAAGTGCCCACAAATTACCACATAGGTGGTAATCCATTAAGTACAGAAGAAGTAATTAGGGACCTGGGGACCCAAGTTGATAGCAATCTCTCATTTGACAACCACGTGGCCAAAGTGGTTAGAAAAACATTTTATATAGCCCAGCTAATCATGAAGGGATTCACATCTAGATCAGGGGAGGTCATCGTGCCTCTTTACTCATTTCTCATCAGGCCCATAATTGGGTAAAATCCCCCTTTTGGGATGTACCTTACCAGACACCTGCAGTAACTGGAAAGACCCCAAAAGTACCTCACCAAGAGGATCAAGGGGCTCAAACAGATGCCGTATGCTGCCCGGTTAAAAAGAAACTCCAGCTCTACTCAGTGGCATACCGCCTGCTCAGAGGCGATCTGTGCCTGACGTATAAAGCCATGTCCAACCCGGAATTAATGGACATGCTGCACATCAGAAAATTCAAATCCCATTGAGCTACGTGCTCGAGGGACTTGAACCTCAGCACTGAAATAAATAGGACTTGCTGGAGGGACAGATTCATAACCCAGAGGCTCCCTTCACTCTGGAATAAAATCCCAGTTCAGGTTAGGCAGAGTCCCTCATTGACTCTCTTCAAGAGGAATCTTGATGAGTGGATGGGAGATCGTAGGTTTACCCCGGGTATCACTTTTGTGTCACTGTTAGACAGAGGCACAGTATACTAACCTCGAAAAAGGGCATAGCAAAATTAATTTAAAATGGGTGGCGAAAGCCATACACACTCTGGCTAGGCTTATAAATGCCCTAGGGCAGATAGCCTAGTATGAACCTATGAACCTATGAGTTGCAATCCTCTCTCATTTTCCACAAGGGCTATTTTTTTTTTTTTTTTGAGAACTAATCCTTCATTTATGCCTAAAGTGGTATCTGAGTTTGCTTAAAGCAAAACTCTTCATCTCCCTGGTTTCTTTCCTGAACCTAAAATGAGGGAGAAAGAGTACTCCATACAGTGGATGTCCACAGACAACTTGGGTACTGTCTTGACAGAAGTAAATATTTCACTTCTTCAGTTCGGTTGTTCATTTCTTGTGAAGGTAAAAAGAAGGGACAATCTGTGTCAAAACATGGTTGTCCAAGTCATTACCTTTCATTATACTCACCATAACAAAACTATTCTAGGCATGGTCAAGGCCCACTGTAATAGGTTCTTGGCTTCATCTATGACTTTTTGGAAAGGGGTGGGTTCTAGAAGTGTTCTAGAATTTGCTATTTGGTCCTCTGTACCTACTTTTACAAAACACTATAAGCTTGATTTCTTCTCTAGGTCCAGGTCACACTTCGATAGGACCATTCTTCAGGGTCTCTTGGAGTTTTCACCTTCCAGTTCCGCAATGCATTAAGCAAGTAGGTAGGCCAATCTGCCTATGTAGTTAAGGCTACCGCAACAGTGATCAGTATGATGAACATAGTACAGTTGTGTAAACAAACTTACCATATTATTAACTATTTGAATAATTACTGCTGCAGTAACTGCTTCCTCCATCCATTCCCCTTGTTTTATGGTGAGTTTTTTATGCCATGTTGTGGACATTTGTTTTTGCTGTTTCTAGCATTGTCCTTTTAGAGCTCAGCTTCCCTCTTTTTGTTGGTAGGAAAGCCCTAAAGGGCTTGGCGCCCAAGCTTTTCTTTTAGTCAGCTTAGCTTGAGCTGCACGACAGTTTGGGCAGGTAAGGTGCCTTGAAATTTTGGAATATGGGGCTGACTGTTCTACCTTGGCAGCATATAACCCATACAGTTAAGGCTACTGCAGCAGTGATCATTCGAACATCTACTGTTATGATAAGTTTACAACTGTACTTTCTCCTTTCTTTTCAATCTTGCTAAGGGCAATTACCACAATCTTCCTCACAGACTGGATTTGCTTATACAAGGCAAATGTTGTTTAATATACCCTGACTTGAAAAATCTTCAACTAACTGACTCAATAATAGAATTTTAATACCTGCTAGGCATCTCTTTTCTAATGATGTGCTTGACATTAAAAAAAGTACTACTTAAATCATATATCTGCAAGCAGAACACATTTTTTAGTTTATGCCATTCCAAGAACCAGGACCCTCTTCAGGCCCGGCTGTCTGTGGATCTTGACTGTTTCTGTGAGTTACTGTCATCTAGCCTTTCTTATTCTTCTATCAATGTGCATTTGTCTGCTATTTCTGCTAGTTTGCCCTTTGATTTCCCCCTTTTTAACCATGCTCAAGTCTGACAGTTTTTGAAAGGGGTGTTGCATATCCACAATGGCTCCTTCTTGGGATTTCAGCGTGCACTTGAAAAAGCTTACTAGCTGAATTGAGGTTCTTAACATAGAAGCCTATTTAACTCATTGCACTTATAGTGAGTCAACCCTACTTCATTTTTCACAAGGGCAGGATTTCTTTGAGAACTAATTCTTCCTTTATGTCTATAGTGGTCTCTGTTTCCTTTAAGACAGACTATCCATCATCTTCTTCTTTTATGCCTAAAGTGGTCTCCGTTTCCTTTAAGACAGACTATTCATCTTCTTCTTTCCTGAACATAAGAATAAGGGAGAAAAGATTCTTCTCTCTGGAAGTCAGTAGGCGACTCGGACACTATCGAGTTAAAACTCCAGCCTTCAGTAAAGCTGATCAGCTGTTTGTCTCCTATGAGAGTAAGAGGAAAAGGAAACACATGTCAAAAATGTCTGTTTCTAGGTGGTTGTGGTATGCTCTTGCTTTTTATTACACTCACCATCATAAGCCACTTCCATGCAGAGTTAGGGCCCATTCCACAAGGGCTTTGGCTTCTTTGATGGCTTTCTGGAAAGGGGTGGACTCTAGAAGTATTCTAGAAACAGTAACTTGGTCCTGTGTACACATTTTTACCAAGAGCTGCAAACTTGATTCCTTTTCACGGTCTAGAAAAGATTATGCTAGGACCTTTTTCCAGGGGCTCATGGAGTCCTAGTGTATTAGCTTCCTATCTTTATTAGTTTTGTAAGCTATAGTAAGTTACCCAGTTATAGTAGGCTAACTAAACATAGTACAGTTGTGTAAGTAAAGTTACTATAAGAATAGATGTCCTCACAGATTACTGTTGCAGTAGCCACCCCCTTTTTTTTTGCTTTTTTTCTTGTGTTGCCATGGTGAGGATGTTTCACCCTTTTTTACATAATTTACTCTTCGGTTTGTTTCCTAGCATTGTTCTGTCAAGGCTGTTGCCTCTCTCCCAGGCAAAAAAAAAAAAATGCTCTGAAACGTTTTGTTCTCTGTCTTTATATGGAGCTTCGCTCATGTCCTGACAGTTTGGAAGCTGGCTGCTCCTCAGAGGGTAGGACCCATTTAGCAATAGTGATCTATTAGAACATTTACTGTTATGGTAAGTTTAGTACAGTTGTGTGTCTTTGTGGGCCACCTCTATCCATTTCAGCAAACCAACTCATGTTCCCCCTTCCTAACAGTTCTGTCTGTGGACAGAACTAGGGAATATATCCATTGTAGCACTGTTCCAAAGTACACTCATGATCTGGAAAGTAGATCACTGCTGTAACCACATTATGGGAGCAGAGTAGGAGTTTTGGAGACTGGGAGAGTCTTACAAATGCCAAGAGACTGTAGCCTGTGGTTACAAGTCCTGTCATGGAAATGGGTTAGAATTAGGTGTCCTACGTGACTGAGTGACTTCCATTATTAGACGTGCTAGTACTGTGAGTGATACAGTCTCGGGGATGCTCTCTTTCATTTCCTTCCTTTGTTGATTCTGAGGTCTCTCCTAAGTAGTTAATACACCTTCAAGTCTGCTTCACAAAGGCTCAAAATAGGGGAAAGTATGTACTCCATAGTGTAGCTGTGCTTTACCATTTGCAATTTTAACTCTGTAGAGTCCATGTGTACAAGAAGAAGAAACTCCTGCTGTTCTTTTTGCTTTTGCTAAGGAGAGTGCTTATAGATTAAGACAGGTACTTTCTACACATCTGGCACACTGTTAGTCTTTTACCATCAGAAGGCAAACTGACCTTTTGCCATGTTCAGAGGGATGTCTGTCATAAGTTGGCTGCTTCTCATTCTTGCTTTGAAAGTATTTATACAGTAGACATTTGCATCTTGACTAAATGGTTATTGCCACATTATTTCACTAATTATTATTGTATTTATTTCTACTAAGATTAGTCCATCTTTTGGAACGGCAGATCTACAGTGTATTTTATCCTGAAGTCCTTCGTATTTTCCTAAAAGACATATTTTCCCTTTAAGTTGGACAGTACTGTTTGCAATTCTACACAGGTGTTTTAGCCAGTGATTAGAGGCCATTGTAATAAGACAGACCAAGTACATTTAATGCTCACCATGGCACGTGACCTTTGAGAAGAACCCCCCACCCCCACCAGCAGTAGACACTTAATTTCCACATTCTGACCTACTTATGTTGGTTGATTCTTACTGTTAACACAGCAGTGTATTTCTGTAAGTAACTAAACAATTTATATCATTGCAATTTTATTTGCATTCCTGCAATTGAAGCCCAGTTAAGGACAAGTGGACATCAGGAATTGTGGACTGGTGGGATGCTTACACCCTTCAGGTTTTGAGCTAGATATGTTGATGGGACAAAGAGTACATGTTTAGTGTGCACCTCTCAATCATGTGGGAAGTTGAGATTTTTTAGATGAGCTACATGAAAGGGCACAGATTGGAAGCTGAGCTACATGAAAGGGCACAGAATGGAAGTACAAAGTGTTATACCCCCTTACCGAATGCTAACTCAAATGTCATCTGTTGGGGTATTTGTCATCTCTTGTTTTCTGCTTACTTCACTACATTGTTACCAGTTGGTCCTATTGCTAGGAAGATGGGTTGGTGGCTTTTTATCTTGTCTGCTATAGAAAATTAACTTAAAACAACATGTCCTTATTGCTGTTATGAATATGTGTCTTTTCTGAACAGTGTATTTATTGTAGGAGGGCAAGTTAAATTCATTTATGGAAGATTTGAAGCTGGGCAACATACCATTTTTAGTGGCAGTGAAGTCGGACAAACATAAAGAAACAAGCTATTTAAGTTCACTTCAAGTACTATACAGATAGAATTCTCAGACAGTATGCTTCCACCTACTACAGTCTTCTACTGTAATTTGACTGTAAGTTATAGTCGTGCTTTTGGGTTGGGGGGCTCATTTTTCTCACACTGCCCTCTCTTTTTGCATATAATACGGTGCAGAAAAAGTCCTTCATTTCCAAATCTTTTTTGCCATGCATTTAAACAGAAGCATCAAAGAAACAGCCTGAGGCTACAGTTTATTTACCTTTATTTGGCAGACAATTTTTCAAAACAGTTCCTCCTTTTAGTCTATATTTAATTGTTTTTACTTCCCCATGCTTCTGAGCATCATTTCAGTTTTTACGTATTTTCAAAAGTTTACATAACTGAATTGCTCCTCTCTAGACCTCTGGTATTTTTATCATATCACCCTTCTTATCATATTACCCTTCTTATTACACAACATTGCTGCACTTTACAGTTATATTATGGTTGTTGGAAGTTTCTTACTGTTTATTACTATATTTGCAATTTGGATATTATGATGTTTATAGTTAAAATGGAGATTAAAACATTTAAGAAATTAAGACTGGGATTCAGAAATATTTGCTGTATTGTAGAAAGCAATTGAGTGCAATGAATGGGTGTTCACAGTGCGTGCGTGAAGCCAAGCAACAGAGCTGCTCACAATATATGCTAATTGATGTATAAGCAGATACTAATGAGCAACATTATTAAAATGATGTGCTCTGTGGATGCAAAGAAGATAAAAGAAGATGACAGACTGATTTATAAACTTATAAAGAATTTGACTTGCTGAGCAAACAGTAGTGGTATTGTCCACTGCAAGATCATTGTGTACATGCAGAGGATTTGAGAAAATGTGCTAAGGGCTGCTACAGCATTAGTGAAAGTGGATGTGTGGTAGGCTATTATTGCTGCTACAAGTTATGGTGGTGTATGTCGTCACCCTTGCAGGTGCCAGGTCATCCACTTGCACTTAACATTTCATGGTCTTCGTGTCACTCTGACATCGTGGACCAGAAGATTGTGGATAGGGACACCTTACAGGAACTGGCAGATGTGATGTGTGTTGGCCTCATTTGCAGGCCAGTGGAAGTCATGGATTACCCATCCTAGTGGATACAAAGGTATTTGTGTTACTACATATACTAATTACAGGGACGTTTCAGTAACCAGCAGTTAGCCGTCTGACTTAAGAATACTCTGTCAGTTCCTTGTGGCCATTCTGCAGCATGAGGAGGAGCAGTTGTGGTTTCTGTATGTCACAGATGCAAGAACTAACACCATGTGGGATTTTATATGATATTGCTCATTTCCCTGAAGTGCTGAGTGCCCCATTCTGTACTTATATTAAAGGCTGCACATGGTGACGTGGGATGAAGGTATGTGACGTGTAAATTATATAATTCCGTCAACTGCCATGTGGGCTGCAAAGCACAGGGTATTGTCTACAATGTGTTCGTAGACTGCCCTGGCAGTTACCCTGTCTCCCACATATGGAACATGTATGACCTTTATCCAGTTGGAATATGTGAGGGGTGACATTCCCCCAGAGACATCTTATTGACAATGCTGGATATGCCCTGGAGCCTTGGTTGATGACACCTATCTGAAATCGAAGAAACAGATATTCCGGAACCATGAAGAGAGAAATACAACTGTTTATTCACAATTAAAACTCCAAACAGCTTTCACAGTTAAAACTGCTTCTTCAGGCTTGTAAAACAGATAACATAAGCAATTAACAATCTCTTTAAATAAACCAATACATAACTGTCAGAACAATTATCCGATTACATGATTAGCATCGTCCATTTAAGGCATTAAACCCAAGAATCTAAAAACATAATAAAAATATAAAAAATTATATATATATATATATATATATATATATGTGTAGATATATATATATATATATATATATATATATATATATATATATATATATTGTGAATATGTTATCTTAAACATTTTTGAAGAAACTTCACTTCTGGTTTGAGGATAAAAACTTCATTTCAGCCCAGGGAATAAAAAGACCTAAAGCGTAAAATCCACTTATTCTCCTGTCTTTCTGTTAAATTAATGATACCCCCCCTCTAACATATTTTAAGGTTATTTTCCAAAATTAAACACTTAAACTCATGAATATTGTTGGCATCACATATATGTTTGTACAATTAATTAGTTTCTATACCTCTCTTAATATCTGACATATGGCTACATAGTCTATCATTTAGTGTTTGATTTGTCTTCCCTATATATATGGAGGGACATTTAATAATCTAACCATATCATTTATTTATTTAACATTTGTTAACTGGTAAAGTCCATCTTGGAACAAACCCAATTTTCAGCAGAGGCCCTGGGAGAAACGCTCCAGACGCACGTGAGGAAAACCGGAGCACCCGGAGGAAACCCACATGAATGCAGGGTTGACATGCAGACTCCAGACAGAAGGCACTCCAGCCGAGAATTAAACCAAAGAACCTCTTGCTGTGAGGCGACATTGCTATCGCTGCACCACTGCACTGTCATATATATTAAACGTTTTCTATTAGTGTCACCATATGCGTAAACATGAAAAACCTTCTTAAGTGGATGTTGAAATTTGCTCTCAGTATATATATCTACAACATTGGCAATAGATAAAAGTTCAAAATATTAAACGTGATGTTATAAATCAAAGTCACTTATTACATCCACCCATCTTTTCGAACAAAGTTAAAATTAATAAAAATAGAATATACAGGAAAGATGCTAGATGCAGGTTTGTATTAACTTTTGATCAGAACACAAATAATATCACATATACCTCCTGGTCTGAATGGGGCATATGTTTTCTAGAGCTATGATTTTTAAGGCATGATTCTGTCAGCAATAACGTTAAAAAATTATCTACAACAACTGGAACATTTTCAAGACAGAAACCAGGCAAGAAAGATACCTAGGTGATACCACTTGTTTTACATTTAAAAGGGGTTTAAACATGAAGTATATTCTTAAATACCCCCCAAGATTTCCCTTAATAACAAGTGAACTTTAGGCACATGGAAGTGTGGTGCTTGTCAGTACTGTAGTTACATGCGGGGAAGTGATACTTTTCCATTTTTTTTTGTTTTGGAAAATGTTTTCCCCTCCCCTTTGGGCAAATTGTGAAACTAGAGGGATTGTATATTTGGCTGTCTGTGTCCAATGTTCTAGTTTTTATGTAGGGAAGATGGAACAAGCCTTAAAAAGCATGTCTATGAACATCTGTATGACATCAGGAAAAAGACAGCAAAAATGTTCTATTTAGACACCCTGCCACTTCTTCCACACCTACTAAGATTAGCTTTAATTTTTGGGGTTATAGATGAAGTGAACATTTCTCCCAGAGGGGGTGACTAGGAGACACTCTGAGTGTAAACTTGGCAGTTGAGACTGGATGCAACCCATGAACCAGGATTGAATGACAAAATTTCGATTAGAAGTATTTTTGAGGACTAGGGCAGCTAAGTTGTAAAGGCATCCAGTTTTTGCTTGGTCTAATACTTGTTGTGTTGTTGCACTACAACATGTATGGGTTCTTAAACTTTGTATTGCATTCATTTTTCATTATTCATAATTATGTTATTATTATTTATGTATTTATTTATTTGAAGTTTGTTTGCCAGGATGGTCCATTGGGCCGAATGAGCCCATTTTCAATGGAGTCCTGGGGAGAAAAGCTCCATAGATACAATGTCAAATATACAAGTGAGAATAATGTAAAACACAATAAAATAACATAACAGTTTGTTAAAGTGTCAGAGTAGTACTTATAAGCACAAGAAAATGTTAATGCCACAGGAAAACACAGAAGAGCAAATGCAACCGAACATATCAGTTTACAATTTTGTTAGATTTCTATGTTCACTAGTAAAGGAAAAGAAAAAGTGTTAAGTAAGGATGTAGTTAGTAGGTGTGTACAGGAGAATATTTACGTAAGGGTTCAACTACAAATGTATGTTCTCATGGGAGGGAAGAGTTGTAGACTGAGGGGTGAGTAGTAGCTGGAAATGTTATGCTGGATGTGTACAGGAGCATTCCCAGAGAGATGATAGATATGAGTGTAGGAGAGATTTAAAGATAGGAAGGCTGCTGGTACTGCGGATATGAGGTGGGAGGGAGTTCCAGAGGCGGGCTAGGGAAAAGGAAAGTAGGAGTTTGCCTGCTGGACGGGCTGGTTTGTGGAGTTCAACTAGGTTCTGAGTGTTAGTTCTGAGGGGTCTGTTTGGATGGTGCATGATGAAGGTTAAGGAGAGTGAGGGGCAGAGAGGGCTTGAAAATGAGCTTATGAGCATGAGTTAGTTGAGTTATAGGTGAGGTAGATAGGGAGCTCAAGCCAGTTTAGTTTGTGGAGGGCAGTACAGTGATGGGAGGAGGATCTGTGGCCGGAGGTGAATTTAGCAATTTTGTTGTAGCAGGAAGAGAGTTTTGTTTTAATAGAGGATTTAAGGTTGATTAGGAGTGGGGCACCATAAAGGAGAGAGGGGATGAGGTATGTGGTAGATAGGAGAAATCTAGTAGATGGAGAGAGGAAGTGGATATGCCGGTAGAACATACCAAGTTTGTGATGTGTTTTTTTAGTGTTTGTTTGTATATGGGAATCATATGTAAGCTGATTATCAATGAGAGCTCCTAGCAGTTTGGCTTTGGAGACAATTTCTAGGGATGAGTTATTCTGACTAGTTATGAGGAAAGAACTTATATCGATAGTTATGCTTTTGGATGGGGTAAATAACATGAGTTTGGTTTTTGATGGATTGAGAGCTAGATGGTTATCATGCATCCATTTTTCAGTGGTTGAGAAGGCATCTTGAGTTAGTTTTATAGGGAGGGAATGGAGTTTGCTGCACAGATAATAGTTGAATTGTCTGCATATTGGACTATTTTAGCATTTGGGATATTATGGTGGAAGTCATTGATGAAGATGTTGAACAGTAGGGGGCCTAATATGGAGCCTTGAGGTACACCAGTGACAGTGTTGAGGTAAGAGGAGGTAGATTTCTTCCATTTGACAGATTGTTGTCTGTTGGAAAGGTAACTGGAAAACCAGTTGATGCAAGAGTGTGAAAGATGTAGGTTAGAGAGTTTAGTCAGTAGGAGGGAATGGGAGATGGTATTGAAGGCCTTAGAAAGGTCCAGGAGGAGAGTGGAGACAATATAGTTAGAGTCTCTAGCTTTATTTACAGTTTCGAGGAAGGAGAGCAGAGCAGTAGAAGTGCTGTGTCCGGGTCTAAATCCATGTTGTGTTGGGGTTAGTAGGTGGTTGTTGGTGAGGTATGGTAAGAGTTGTATGTGGATACATTTTTCTAGTAGTTTAGAGATGGGGGATAGGATGGCAATAGGTCTAAAGTTGGAGATGGTATTGTCGTTACCTCCCTTGCAGAGGGGAGTAATGTAGGCTTTTTTTCCAGATTTGGGGTACATAACCTTCTTGGATTGACCGGTTTATAAGTATACAAATGGGGAAGGTGATTGCTTCAGAAGCTATCTTTATGAAGAAGGAAGGGATATTATCGGGGGCATTAGAGCAGGGTTTTAATTTAAGAAGAAGGTTTTTTATAGTAGATATGGGTATGGGTTTGGGGGAGAAGAGAGGGAGGTTGGAAGTGGAGGAGCCCAGGGAGGAAGGGGTAGTAGGAGTAGTAGCTGGGTGAGGGGAGTTATTAGTAAATGATGATGTTAATTTAGATATGGAATCAAAGAAGAAGCTATTAAATTGGAAGGCAAGGTCGGTGTCAGAAATATTTTGATTGGGTTGTGGGTTTTCCTTTTTGCCAGGGTTGAAGAGGGAGGAGATACTATTCCAGAATATTTTTGGGTTAGTCTTGTGATTATTTTGGAGGGTAATATAATAGGATTTGTGGTCAGAATAGATACGTTTCTTAACTCTGTTGCAGAGTATTTTGTATTCGTTCAGGGTGGCTGGGGTTTTGTGCTTGTAGTAGTTTTTCAGGGCTTTATCACGAAGGCATATGGCAGCTATGGTGTCTTTTGTTAACCATGGGATAGTTTTGCTCCTGATTCTTTTTGTTCTTAGGGGGACTAAAGTGTCGAAGGTTTAGAAATGATGTATTAAAATAGGTGACAGCTTCGTCTAGGGGTAGTGCATTTAGGGGACTCCAGTTGAATTCTTTAAGTAAGTCAGAGAAGGTGTTGGGGTTGAAGTGTTTTAAGGAGCGTACAGTGATGGTGGTATGTGCCAGCTGTAGAGAAGGAGAGTGACTGTGAGCAAAGGTTGGAAAGTGGTCACTAAGAGGGTCAGGGAGTGTACCGCTACTTGAGATAAGGTGTGGGTGTGATACTAGGATCCAGTCTAGGGTGCTTCCACAGGAATGGTCCTTAGATGGTCAGATTATTGAATCTATTAACTGGTGAAAGTTGTAAAGGTTTATATTTAGGGGATTAGTTGGGCATTGGATGCAGGACCAGTTAATGCTAACGTCACCTAGGATGACAGTCTCATTAGTAATGTTGGTGGAGAGCCAAGAGAGAATGTCTTCTAGAATTGGTATGTTATCACCAGGAGGAATATAGAGGGAGACTAAGCATATTGTTTTATGCTTGTTCAGGTGGAGTAGGGCTAGCAGTAATTCGGCATTGGCAAAATGGGGAACTGATTTAGTATAAGAAGTAACTGAAAAGGAAGAGGAGTAGAGCAGAGCTACACCACCTCCTTTTTTGTGGGTTCTGTCTTTCCTGATAATATTATACTTGGGGGGAGCTATTTCTGAATCTTTTATGGAGGGTCGTAGCCATGTTTCGGATAATGACAGTATGTCAGGATTGTGATGGAGAAGCCAGGCATGGAGGTTAGGGATTTTGTTACATATACTTTGAGCATTTAGAGATGTGAAGGTGAGGGTATTTGTAGATGAAGGTGTTGGAGGGGGTTATTGAGGAGTTGGTGGAAGAAGGTCCGGAGTTAGGGTGTATGTCACCTGACAGTAGTGTGGAGATAACTTGGTGAAGATGACAAGAAAGGTAATTAGAGAGGTTAGTGTATAGTTTCAGGGATGTATGTTTTGTAAGAGCAGTGCAAGTTATCCTAGGATTAATATGTTTGTAGGTGGACAGTAGTTTAAAGGGGAAGAGGAGGGAGGGGTTGCTGATGTATAGGTGAGGACTTATGGGGGTTGAGTAGTGTTTATGTTGTTTAGGTATTGAGCTGGTTATGTGATAGTGGGGGGAGTGAGTATTATGGAAGGGTTTGGTGATGTATGTTAGGATAAGATTAGTAGTAGTAGAAGGGTAATAGTTGGCTCATCTTATAAAATCTTATTTTTAATGCATAATGTAATTAGAAAATTTTTTAAAGTGTTTATACTAATATGTTCTGTACACTTTCATTCTATATAATTTTCTGTTTTTAGATGCGTAATAACTTTAAGCCTTGTATTTTCCATTTTAATTACTTGATATACCTTTATTGTCATTCTAATCCGATTGGTTGCTTTTGTTTTTAATGTCAACTTTTTGTAATTTTCTCCATGCACTGATGAAGTTCCAAACCTTTTGGGATAAAAGTGGTTAGCAGGGGACAGAACTTTTCTGTTGAATGAGCTACCTTTAGTTTTTGTACATCGTTTTTGGGGTCAATTTTGGCTCTTGCTTCCTGCATCCATTGGGTGTTACATCTGTATTTTTTATTTTTATTTAACATTTGTTTCCCGGGAGAGTCCGACTGGGCAGGGCTGCCTGTTTTCAGCAGTGGCCCAGGGAGAAAAGCTCCACACAAATTATCAATGAACAACATGCAACAATATAGAAAGATACATTTAGGAAAATTACAAAATTGTGTGAGAATCTTACATGAGTATTAGTTGACCAGGTTATGAATTCAAATTGTGCATCAAATTGCTTGTACTAGGCTATCAGCCATAGGGCCTATACAATCCTAGCCATAACAATTCCCTGGCTATTTCTTCCCACACTATTTACTTCCCTGAACCCCTGTTCAGCAGGGCAATTGACGTGATCCCCGGGGTGAATTTCCTTTCTCCCATCCAGTCGTCAAGGTTCCTTTTGAAGAGGGCCAAAGAGGCACTCTGCTTGACATGTATGGGCAATCTATTCCAGAGTCTGGGGAGTCTCTGGGTCAGGAACCTATCCCTCCAACATGTTTTGTTTATTGTGATGACAAGGTTTAGATCCCTGGAGCGTGTGGCTCTGAGGGATTGGGATTTCTTTAAGTGTAGCATGTCCAACAGCTCTGGGTTTGACATGGCCTTGTATGTTAAGCAGAGATCGCCTCTGAGTAGACGATATGCTACAGAGTATAGCTGGAGTTTTTTAAGGTGTTCAGCGTAGGGCATCTGCTTTAGGCCTGTGATTCTTTTAGTGAGGTATTTCTGTGGCCTTTCCAGTTGTTGCACATGTCTTGAGAGATACATACCAAACGGGGCATTGTATTCTATAATGGGTCTAATGAGGGATGAGTACAGTGGGACAATGACCTCCTTTTTCTGGATGAAAAGCTCTTAGTGATGAGGTGTGCCACATAGAAGGATTTCCTGAAGGTTGTGGCGATGTGGTTATCAAAGGTGAGACTATTGTCCACATGTGCCCTAAGTCTCTTATCACACTTTCGGTGTTTAGTGTACTGCCACCTATATGGTAATTCACGGGTACATGTTTATTCCCAAAGGGGATAACTATACATTTCTTAGCATTGAGCTTGAGCCCATGGCTCTGGCACCAAGCATCTGTTTCTGTAAGGCCCTTTTGTAGAGTATCCACATCATTTGGGGATTCGATAATGGCTCCCAGTTTGCAGTCATCTGCAAACTTTGTTAGCCAGAGTCCCTTAGTGTTGGTCTGTACTTCAGAAAAGTAGATGACAAACAAGAGCGATCCCCGGACTGAACCCTGAGGTACTCCACTTGTCACTTGTCTGGAGCTGGATTTGGAGTTGGCTACTTTTACAGTGTGGGTTCTATCAGTAAGCCAGTTAGCAACCCATTGGGTGATGTAGGGATCAATGCCCAGCTTAGTAAGTATGATCAGGAATTATGACATACACAAAACAACAGTGATATGAAAGAATAGGTACATAATATCTATACCTTACTGTACATGACACTGTTATGCTTTAGAATTAGTACTTCATACTCCATTAAAAGGTATTAACTGAGCTGATGTTATAAGAAGACATTATAACAAATATAAAATAGCTCCAGGTAGGGAGGAGAAATAGTAATAGAATCAGTTTGGAGGAGTTAGCCAGGGTCAGAACATGTAGATATGCATGATTTGGAGAGAGAGGATTTAAGCTGATTTTTGAAGCTAAGTTTGTTTGTCTATGTCCGGATTTCAAGTGGGAGGGAGTTCCAGATTTTTGCAGTAGTATAAGAGAAAAGGGAATCTTTTGAGATGTGTCTCCTTTTGGATACCTCTACCAGACCTTTTTTTGGTCAATCTCAGTTGATGGTTATTGGTGTAGTGGTTAATTAGGCCTTGTGGGGTTGGGGTTTTGTTGGGGTGGTAAAGAATTTGGTGAGCTAGAGTGAGCAAGTTTGGTAACTCTAGCCAGGATAGTTTCTGGAGGGCTTGGCAATGGTGGGATCTGTAAGAAGTCTGTAGCGAATTTTGCTATTTTGTTATCGCAAGTGGATAATTTGTTTAAATCACCATTATTTAGGTTCACTAGAACAGGAAAAGCATATAGTAGTGTGGAGAGGAGGTGGGTTCTAGCTATGATAGCCTTAGTATTAGTAGTCAGATATTTTTTACATCGATAGAGTGTACCAAGTCTTTTGTGCACTTTTGTTATGGTTAGGGCTATGTGCTTCTTGAATTTCATGTTTTGGTCAATGATGACCCCTAATAGTTTGGTTTGAGCAACTGGTGAGATATGTGTATTATTGGAAGCGATTATTGAAAAAGGAGTAATGGGATCTATAACCTTAGAGCGGTGAAAGAGCATGAGCTGGGTCTTTTTGGGGTTTGAGTATTAGTTGATAGTCTGTTAACCGGGTTTCAATAGCTGTAAAGGATTCTTGTTTTTTTTCGGTAGTAGCTGGAGAGTGGGGGATGAGCAAATTAGAGTGGAGTTGCCTGCATATTGGACTAAGGTAGCATGAAGGAAGGCTTTGTGTAGGTTATTGGTGAATATTGTGAAGAGCAGAGGTCCGAGTATAGATCATTGTGGCACACCTAATTTAACAGGGAGAAGGGGGTAAAGGGAGTCTTGCCACTTAACAGCTTGCTGGCGGTTGGAAAAATAGCCTTTAAACCATAGGAGTGTAGAGTTATTTCATTTGAGTTTTGACAGTACTGCCAATGACTTATGGGAGACTGTATCAAAAGATTTGGAGAGTTCCAAAAATACAGTGGAGACCAGATTGCCTATATTCTGTTGTTGATTAACTAGGTTAGTGAAACTGATGAGGGCAGTGGTGGTGCTGTGGCCATGGTGAAAACCGTGTTGAGTTTCAGCTAGGAGATTGTTGGATAAAAGGTGCTTTACTGATTGGGAATGTATGAATTTTTCAAGGATTTTAGACAGTGGGGATAGTAAGGCTATCTGGTGGTAACTGGATAATTCAGTTCAGTTACCTCCTTTTGTGCATGGATATTATATGTGATATTTTCCATAGGAGTGGGACCTTCTGCTCAGAGATTGATCTGTTAATTGTTGATGCAGGGTATGAGATAGCTTTGGCTGCTATCTGGGAGTATTCTGCTGGGAGTTTATCAGCTGCTAGGGTAATGGGTCTTAGTTTGGTCAGGCATCTGAAGATTGTACTGGTTTGGACTGGTTGGAGGGAGAAATAGTTGTTGTTAGTTAGGGAGTTTAGCAAGTCTGGGGGGTAGTGACAACAGTTTTAAGATGGAGTTAGTGAAATATTCTTTAAATTATGTTGTGATATTGTTGGTGGATGTATCAGTGTTTGGGGGAGAGGTACCTGTTTTGCCAGGTTGGAGAATTCTATTTATGGCTGCCCAGAAGTTTTGGGGTTGGAGGTCTGCTAAGTTTGTATATTGGAGTGGTGTTTTTTTCTTATCCATTCTTTTTTTTTTTTTTTTTGCTTTATTTCTTAGTTTAAGGAATAATTGCTGGTTTTTGTTAGTTTTGTTATTACACCAAGTGTCCCATGCTTTGTCTGTTTGTTTTAATAAAAGCCAGGTACTTTTGGTGAGCCAGGGGGCAGAGTTGGACTTCATTTGAATTGTACTAGGGGGGAAAGTTGGTTAGGTATGTTCAGAAAGGTAGAGGTGAAGTGGTCTATGGCCTTGTCATAGAGGAGGGTTGAGAGGGGTGACCATTTGCAGTGGTTTACTGCTGTTATAAGGTCATCTGCTGTAAAGTTTTTTTTTTTTTTGTAGAGTATTTATTTGAGGGAGCTTTTTTTTGTGGATTTAATTTGATGTCTTAATACAAAGGTAGGGAGGTGATTGCTTAATGTGTCAGGTAAGAGTGCCAGAGTATAGTGTCATGGATGAATGATTAGTGAGGATCCAGTCTAAAATGGATTTTGATTGTAGATTTATGTACCTGTTTTAATCAGGGTTTGGATAACCTGAGTGAACTCTTGTACGTTTATGTGAGTAGTGGGGAGGGAAGAGTTTATTGAAGCCCACTCTATGTTAAAATCCTCTAAAATGATTGTTTCATGGGGAAGGGATTCAAATGCCTAATAGGTTATGGATTCCACAGTGTTAATGTTGTCACCCGGAAGGATGTATGAATCTAGCATGTTCAATTGTTTTTTTTAGTTGATGTTTACCTTTGCGAAAAGGATTTCGGCATTATTGAAAGTAGGGATGTTTATGTTTAAAAGGTCGACTGTAAGGCCTCCTCTTTTGGATGCCTTGTCTTTCCTGAGTAGGCTGTAGCCTGGTGGAATTATTTCATTGTCTTTGTTATGTGGCTTAAGCCATGTTTCAGTAAGGAACACTACGTCAGGGGCATAAAACGATAGTGCTGCATGGAGTCCATCGATTTTGTTAAGAAAACTTCTTATATTGATGTTAAGAATTAACAGGACAGCAGGTTTTTCTAAGGTAACTCAGGTTAAGTTTGATGTGATCTATGTTGATGTTGGGTTTAGACGAGAGACTAGGATTTGGTTGGATGTCACCACTAAGTAACAATTGAGAAGCAATATTCATAATAGTCTGGAGGTTTGTAGAGATAGAAGGGTGGTGTTATACTGATATATGACCTTTTGTAGGGTAGTAAGGAATTTTAAATGGAGTTAGTTCTAAGTCTGAGTGAGTATACATAGAGGAAGAGATTTGTGCTGGTATTTGGGTTGATATGGAAGAATTGAACTGGGTGGGTGAATTACTGTTTAGATTGGTATTGAGGTTATGATGGTATGAAGAGATGTGGGTTAGTATGGTAAGAGTTATAAGGAATGTAAGAAGTACATTATGGACATGAGTCTGATTAGTTGCAATGTGCTAGTTATGAGTTAGAGTAGAAGGGATGGAGGGGTTAGGGAAAGATTAGGCATAGTAGCTGGGGGGATATTAGTGGGTGTGTATCTTTTTCTGTGCTTTAATTGGTTGAGAGGCTCTGCTGCTTATTATAGGTGTGGATTTGATGTCTGGTGCATGATTGGATTATGTTGTAGTGGGGTGGTGTCTAATTAGGTATAAGTTAGTTGAACTGGGGGGGGTGAGAATGGGGGTAGGGTAGGGGAGTGAAGTGAGCCCGGAGTGGCCAGAGCCTGCCCCTGCTATGAAGGTGAGGCAAAAAATGTTATCAGTATGGACTGTCTGGCAGGTATGCGTTGCAGGTCCATGGCTTAGAATTGAAGTTTGAACTGGATAGAGCTAGGGAAGACCAATTGGTTTTGGTACTGCAAACTATTTTACCTTTGGGAAGTTTAAATGCAATAGTCTGGTGTATGTATGCTGTGTTAAACGGCTTGAAAATGCTTCCCTGATTACTGAGAGAGGTTTTGGAGGTGTTGTGCTGCCACCTAGTGGCAGAAACAGAGATGTGCAAGTTTGGGGAGAGATGGATATGGGGGGAGATGGTTGTCCCTGTGAGTGTGCACTCCATTTACAACCGGGAACCACAGTAATTAAATAAAAAGATGAAAACAGGTATAAAAATATCTGCTAACACCTACATTACTTTTTCTGAATATTTTGAGAGGGGTGTTCACTCCTTTATCTTGGAAATGTTGATCCTTTAACAGGTGAGGAGTGACCACACTGGAAATAGTGTTTCAAACCAACTGGAGGGGTGGGGGGTTCCTGCAGAGAGTCGGTGACTGTTTAGAGGAGCGAGCGCACAGCATAGTGGGACAAGGGGGGCTTCCTCGAGGAGCATTTGTTCAAACCATTATTTAAAAATAGTGGTTATTGTTTTATCGTACACAGTCTGAGTTGTTTTTATGGTTCATGCCTGTTTGTTTCTTAAAGGCTTCTGTTAACCTAAGAAAAGAGGTCACCTTAGACTTTGTGTAACATAAGATAATTGTTTGTTCTTTACAAATCTCTTTATTCCCATTCTGTTGTAGGCCATGATTGAATTTTTATCTAAATGACTGTATACTGTATCTGCATCAGTTCCTATATTTAACTTATATGTTGGTGGGAAAAATGTTATTGGTTGGATTTCCATGCCTGTTTATTTCCTTAAGGCTTCTAACCAAGGCAAAAAGGTAATCGCAGACTTTGATAGTTCTTAGGGTGGTTTGCAGGTTTATTTTTAAGTACGAGTATGTCTTTCCCCATTGTTACCCAGCCTAGTGTAATTTCAGGGTGTACATATTTCATAGTGCTAATTCTTAATACCTTTAACCAAAAGTTAGGTATATCATCTGGACCTGGTGTTTTCCATTTTAGAGCCTTTCTTAATTTGATCTCCATCTCAGTAACAGTTACTTCATTCTAATCCTTATCTTCTATGAGAGAATGTCATAGTTGTTATTGTACTTTTTTATCCATTTGGCCTATTTTCCATGTTCAACTGGGCCCTCATAGATATTTCCCCAGAATGTATTAATTTCCTCTATTTGTGATTGTGTCTCAATTATTGTTACTTTCATTCCTAGCTTTCTGTAGAATTTCTTTGGGTCATCCCTAAACTGTTTGTTTTGCATCCTTTCTTTATATTTCTCTGTGTACCTTCTGAGTTTTTCGGCCTGTGCAGAGATTTTTTTAGAAGTGGTTTAAGTCTAATCCTGATCTATTTTGACTTTGTACTTTTGTTTTAGACCATTCACTTCTCTAATATAGTTTAAATTCTTTTCTGTATTCTTCCAGTAATGGCACTGCCTTTTCTTAATTGTTTTCCAATTGTTTCTAGTCAATTCTTCCACGGTTATGATCTATTTGTTCCTTTATTTTCCTTTTCTAATTTATGCTTTCTTTTTTTCCAAAATGTTTTTATTTGTGTTGTAACACAATAACTTAACAGTATAGTAACAAGAAAAAACAAATAAACTATATACAGCGTCCGTAACAATTAAAAAAGCAATATACATAGAAGAACACGTAATATTTCTCTAACATATTAGACAGTTTTGTCCAAGCAATTAAATGATGAGTTATGTTGTTAGTCCTTGCTTTTATAGTAGCAGTCTCATTCTTACAAATGTATGTCACAAGGTGAATAAACTCAACTTTAAAGACGGGAATAGATTGGGGTTTAATATTTAGTAACAATTTTCCTTGCTATAGAGAGGATAGACCATAGTAAAAATGTTTGTTTTTTAGGAGTGACTTCAGGAACAGAAACAGTGAAAAGGATAAGAGAGTCAAAAATGACAACTGTATAATTTCTAATTTATGCTTTCTTGATAATATACCTTGTTTGTTATTAGTTTTGCTGCACTGCAGTGTATTCCGTTAATTTCTATTCTGTCATATGGATCTTTTAGTTTCACTGCGCAGCAGTGTATTCTGTTAATTTGTGTTCTATCATGTGGAGCTCTCTTTGTAGTTTTAATTACTTTATTTGGATTATCCGTTTTTTAACAATCCATGTCTTATTCACTTTTAGCAGTCTCTGTTTCTCATACACAGTATTATATTTATTCACTTCTATCAAATCCAGCAGGTCTTCCGTTCCCTTAAATCATTTTCTTTATGGTTGAGAGTTTCTTCTGCAGTTTGTGTTACCTGCTTTTTCTGCCTCTGCATGAGAATATCTTGTTTTTTGAATGATCGTTATATTTTATTTTTATGAAACATCTTCATTGCTTGCAACATTTAACTGAATTAATGAATGATTTTCTGTACTAATATGCTGCTCTACTTCCTCTACAGCTTTTTCAAGTTGCACCTATTATAATAAACCCCACCATTCTGAAGTATCATTTTCAATTTCCTCCATTTCTGTATCAAACTGCTTACTTGTCGCTACATTAGACTTTTGTGCTACTATTCTCTCTTATAACATTTACCATGTGTGGGTGCCTTTGCCTATATGTAACTTCAAATATTTTTGTGTTTGCTTTACTGTTACTAGTTAACATTGATTTTTTTTTTTCCGCATATGATATTGCAAATCCCAGTGTTCTTTTTTCTTTCTTTCTCTCTTAAAGGAAACCTCCACCCTAGAACTAAAAAAATTTTTTTTTTCAGTCTATCTTTGTTTCCAGACCTATAAGTGCTTTATTAGTAATTTTAGCTAGTTTACCACAACATGGCTACCGATGGGGCTTGCTATATCAGTGTGATCTTCTTCTCCTTCAAGCCTTTCTCTTTCCCATAAAGCATTTCAAGTCTCCTTTCTGTGACTCATGCCAGACATAAGGAAGTAACTGTGAATTCCCATGCCATTGACATATAATGGGAAATCTGTGACTCATTGTCAGTTTGTATTCCTTCTGTGTTAGGCCTGCTTCTTTTCTGTTGCTAATCACCTTCATTTATGTTTAGATCAGAGCTTGCTTTACAGTATAATTTGAAGTTATGTAGCAGCAGACAGAGTTGTAGTTAAATTGGATGCTTTTGTTCTAATTGTTCTTTTGTAGTCCTGCATGAATTGACAGTCCCCTCCTCCCACACTACTGCAAAGGTGTGAAAACTATCACTGCAACTGACAGCTCAGAATTGAAAGGAAGGGAGTGCCATTTCAAATGTCTTCCCCTCTGCCTGCAGAATCATTTGTTAGACAGCAGCAGAAAGATTTATGTAAACAATTTCAAATTAAATTTCATAAAACAGTTGAGGATAACTTTTGATTATCTCATTGTGTACACTTTTTTTATTTCCTCCTTATTTCTACAAGACATTATTATGTTCACTTATGTTTATTTTACAATCTCTTTGAGGAACATCAGCCTAGTGACATTTTTTTTCTGTATTTTCAATGACATTTGCATCATCTCCACACATTTTGAAGGACTGTAAAACAGTAGACTGCAAACCTTTGTCTATGATGCTGGCACAGTAAAAGCATGTACCGAAAACTCACTGTTTTCTATACTCCATGCAGTGAATTTTTTTGGTGGCGGGCTACTAAGTATTTTGTGCATGTATGTATCACTTGCATAATGCAGATAACTGAGGCATTTTGGGAGCTTAATATGATCTTCTCTAATTCAGCTGAAACTATTTAGCAATCCTTTAGTCCTTTATTCATATTAGTAAATTTACTTTGAGGCCCTCCCTGCCTTTCTTTGTGCATATTTCAAATCTTACTGCTACACTGGTCATATATCGAGCTGTTAATTGGCAATCGACACTACTCAGCCAAACAGTTATTCATATTTTTCACATTACTAATTTGACTTTGGTGCTACTGCGGTGGTGGTGCTGCGGTAGCGTTGTCGCCTCACAGTAAGACAATGTCCTGTTCGATTCTCAGCTAGAGCGTCTTCTGTGTGGAGACGTGCGTGAATGGGCGCACCTTCGTTGAAGGTTGTGCATCGGGGCCGGCAACTCGGCATGTAAAAATCTACTGCCAGTCATTAGCGGACCGGAGTTCCGCTGTGGCAACCCCTAACCGGGAAAAGCCAAAAGACACAACTAATTTTACTTTGGTATCTTTAAAACAACAAAAGAGACGTGCAGTTCACAGAAAACATCACATAAGAGGGTTTACAACCTTCACTAAAATAAGGATTGCAGCATCCAGTTTGCAGTTGTACTAACCAAACTTGTCAAGTCAGGCAGTAAAGCACACCGGACTAATACTACTGTCAGTGTCATGAGTACAGACTGACAATTTTGACTCCATAATTTTCCTGTCTACGTTATTACAAGTCACTGTACCAGGCAGTGCTGTGTGCCCTTTTGGCAGTATTGCACATCTTACTCCAAGTTCTCCTAAATATTGCCACCTGAGATCAAAAAGCACATATCATAGCGCTCTCCCCTTTGTGTAAATGTGTGTAGGCCCTACAAATTACTTAAGGGTACCTAAAATACATGTATCACATCACACAAACCCCTTTGCCATCAAATTTGTGACTGCTGCATAATGTTACGCTGTCTCCCACACATCAGACTTTAGTACATGTTCACAGAAGTTAGTGTGTCAAGGGTACCAGCCATCATCATCTGCACATGTGACAGGGTGCACACTACACAAAGGCTTGGACTATAAACACTGTTAGAGGGCATAACTGCTACACAGGATTTTGAACATTGTGATTCCTGTGCCATGTCACCACCCACTTGCTTATCAGGCTCATGTCTAACAATGAATGCCTTCTCAGTGACTGTGCAAGAGTGTCTATGGAAATTGGTTCCTGCTAGTTACACAAGCTCAATGTATTTTTGGTTTACAGTATGTACTTCATACAACGGCTTTGCTTAGTATGATTTTTGCCTTTATCCCTGTGCATGGCCTTATCAAATTCAGTGCACTACTGCTACTAACAGACTCTCTGTAATACCAAAGTGTATCAAACAAAAATAATGATGCAATTACATATATGAAATAGTCCTGAACACACAAAACCATGCACAACCAGCAATATACTTATCCTACGGGTGTGCCTGCATTCAGTCTGCCAAAATAAGGATACAATATTTCCAATTAAATTAACTATGTGCATGAATATTTGCTATAACACATAGTAATTCATCAACTGCACGTCCACTAATTAGTAGCATTGACCTACCACTGCCTCTCATTTTAACGTTACAAGCAGTCCGTCCACCGATCATTGCGCTTCCCTTCCATTTGCACATCAAACATTCATAATAGTGTCACACCGCCATGCTTTCAAGTCAGCAGATCATAACCTTTCAGTTTCCCTTCCCTTACAACATCTAACATAGCTGTGTGTCAAGCATGTCAAGTCACCAGACAATGACCACTGCAACTGTTAAGTGTTTCTATTATACCACCACAGAATGTAATCGACTGACTGCCATTGAACCCACCCATTCCCTCTCCTTTGCAAGTGCATCATGCAACAGACACAGTTTCAACAACCGCCCCTCTCATGGGTCAGTCTCAATGTCCATCATCCTTGGTACAGCATGCCTCTGCAGTGTTCATGTCCAGCAATGTGCAGTGAGCTGAAACCTGTTCCAGCTGGTATTCCTGAATGCTGTTATCACTATACATTTTATCTTCGCACTATAACCACTTTGAATATGGCAACCTAGAACCAATGCCACTCTTGCTCCAACATAATTAATTCACCATAAAGAAAACAATCATGTATAACACAGTATCATAACAGTTCCTTTCACTAACAAGTATGAGTATTGTCTACCTTTCAAACTCGCTTATGAGCTGTCATCTTTGCTTCAAGGGCTATCGTTATTAACTTAATCACACTTACCTTGGCTGTAATATTTCCTTTATGCAATATTTACCATGAGTACTCTCCTGATACTTTCACTTTGTTCAGGTTATATTTCTTCAGTTGAGATCTCCACATTCACATCGCTTGTAAATGCACATCAATAACACATACTGTTAGGTTACAGATAAAAGCACTTATGTATGACTTAATCCTTACTACTTGCATGCTGTAAAATCACCTGTGATGCCCACCTTTGCTGTCAGCTCGGTAATTCTGGCATCCATGTAAAATAACATTTCCATCGTCACTTGGATGATTCTCTCCAGCAATGTTCATGACAGCAAAGACTTCATTACCGGAAAATGGATCACCCAACTTTCACATCACCTTTTCTCAATCACCAGGACTCCTAGACGAGAGAGAACCATTGGAAAAAATTACACCATTATATGCATACACACTTTACATGGATCAGCTGTTGCTCTGTATATATTAATACCCACTCAGACAACTCATTTTCAGCTACTGTACACTGACATGTCACCTGAAATATAACAGGTTGCATATCATTAGCTAAGGCCATTCCCTATTTTTCTCACCCATACCACCCATGTTCAAAGCATTCACCATAAAAACGGGTAAAAGTGGATGAAAACCTAGACTAACTTCAGCTGATACAGTGCAAGTGACACAAATTGAATGTCCCATCCCATCCACCAACTTCATTACACTTTCAAACATGAGTTAACATCAGCTTCTGCCACTTTCAAAGGACATATAAAGTTTGAGGGACTCAACCACTTCATAAATTATCACTAGTAATGCTTCTTCCTACATTAGTTACTGTACTGAATGACACTGTTCAGATTGGTCACTTCTGTCAGTCTCGCAGACTGACACTGTTTCTCGCATAATCTTTCAATAACTGCCCTGGCTGCAATTTATTGCACGTGACACAAATTGAATGGCCCATCCCATCCAACAGCTACATTTAACTTTCATAAATGAGTTCACATCTATTTCTGTAACTGCCTCACCATGACTGTCTCATTTACCAAAGAAATATGAAGCTTGACGCACTCTACCATTTCTCATATTTTCAATAGTGACGCTTCTACCAGGATTTTTTTCTGTACTGAGTGACACTAGTCAGGCCACTGCTGTCAAAGTCTCACAGACTATCTAACACTGTTTTGTACTTATGTACCAATGGCACTGCTTAAAAATTTGGCTCTTTTCACATACGCACATGACAAGCAACTTATCCTTACTTTACCCTGGACTCAGTTAGTTGGCAAATAGTCATAACTGTAAATTTTTTTACGTGTACCTTACGACTTACTGCGGAAGTGGGACTGTAACCGTGCAATCACAGTATTTTTCTCTGGCCGCTCAGATTGAGCTATGTTTCTGGGCAGCTCTGGTACTTGCATTGGATCCACACTCAGACTACCTGTCTTGGCAGACACTACGTTCATCATGAGGTCATAGATGTAGTCATACTTCCTACCTTCAAATATAGGCTTTGCTGTCCACTCCTGCTTGGCCTTGGGATACACTGTTCTGTATCTCTTTTCACCAACTGGCCCGGAGTGACTAGAGAGGCATCTAATAACTAAATGCTCCCTATTTTGATTTGCATTGTCATCCAAGACAACTAACATTGTTCTTGCTTTCATGCCTCCGTGTCTAAAGTGCTCTAACTTTGGACAGTAATGACACAGCAATGCATGGAATACCTCCAGATTCCCAGTATGACAAAACTTTGTCGTCTGCTTCAGATCTTTTATAAACAATGTATTACTTACAATCTTATGCAGTGCACTGTGGCACTCCCCTCCTTCCTTTAGCTGTTTCGTATCAGTCCCACAAGGGACTGGTACTTCATGTGGACATTTCAGATATTTGGTTGCACCCCCCCCAGCTGTGTTGGTTAATCTCATGACATGACAGGGACAAACATTTTTCGATAAGTAATACTGGATCACCCTCGCACGTTGCTGTACACCACCACAAGTGATTACAAATACTGCGACACCATGGCAGTAAATCCTCTTGTCCTTTCTATTTGGCAGCCAGCATAATTTTTTTTGAATGCTTTTGCACATGTGCCAAATGTCAAACTGATGATCTATGTCAGTAAATTGAGTACGCATTAGTGATGCTATACCCCAATGCCTATCTTTTGCTACTACTCCGAAACTCACACCCTTACTAATTAAATTTCTCATGCACCTCTCAAAACCTACCTTCTCAAGTCCCACTGATGCCACCCCTTCACAGACCTGCTCCACAGCAAAATCCAGTATGTATCCTGTGTCTAAATCCATCATAGTGTAGGTACAGTACTTAGCGGAAAATCTGGGACTGTCACAGCGTCCATCACCACCTAACCTTATCACTCTCCCTTCAACAGCTCTTTCTGCTGCTCGTGCCAATGGAATTGCACAACTGTGAAAAGATATTGACTCTGTATGTCACAGTATGTCGTCTTTCCAATGAATTCTACACCTAGGTAGGCACAAAACCTTGATATGTGTGCGTAAGTAATGCCGCTAAACAGTACTGCGGTAGCACTCATTAGGTTGCCTGCTGGCATTCAACCAAGCAGTGGTTGGCTTTCCCAGCTTAGAATTTCATGTCCATTAAAGCAGGATACTTTAACACAAACAAAAGTTCCAAGTATGGTCTTCTTCTCAATTTCACAAGCTGCTGCCCTGCACACTGGAAATATAAGTTTCATCAACAAGTTATCGAGGCATGCCTCAAAAACAATGAATTTTTTTTGTTCAACAATGTCTTCCTCCTCTGACAATTCCTGGAATGAATCATCTGCCTCAGACTGAGACATGCTTATTGAGGATTCTCCCCAGTCTGGGTCTTCCAGATTCTCATTACCCATATTTGCTATACTTCCTTCAGACATACAATCCTCACTACTGTTGTCACTACACATGCTGCCCTCATTTTCTTCTTGGACCTGCACTGCTTCAATGCAAGACTGTACCACTGAATGATGATTACTTGCACTCTCTACATTAGTATGATCTACGTCTTCTGTGCTTGGTTGCAAAACATTTCTCTTCTGTGTGCATTTTGACACCTTACTGTAATTGTGATCTACAAATGTTTGCACTACTATTTCTGGAAATTGAATAGCAACATTATGGCTTTGGATCAACTTTACTTCAGATGTGTTACTACTAGTTTCTGGTATATTTGTCTGTATTCCAACACTTACTGCAGTCAGCATATTTTGGTTTTGACAGGACTTGTTCTTCAACTTACCTGTTTTTCTCAATCTGCTAATCATTACCTCACTGTTGTCCACAATGACCTCTGTGCAGACTGGTCCAAGTTCCATCTCCACCTGTTTAGAATATATCTATCTATATATATATATATATATATATATATATATCTACAGAGAGAGAGAGAGAGTCATCCTTAGCAGTATATCTCAAAACTAATTGTCATACATTACAATTAGCATACACAATAAGGCCGAGTACATAAAAAGCTTTGCAGCATTTTCATGCCTAAAAAAGAACCTTTTCACTGCCACAGGTCAGTGTAGGCATGTCGGAATGAATCATGACAATCATGTTACGAACTGATGTGCTGTGACAATAACTTGAGGGGCATTCATGCTTGTAATGCTTGTGCTGTGGTGGCCATTTACAAATACATCACAAACACTAAGCCTTAAACTAGATGTCCGGATTCACCTGTCTTTCTCACATGGTCATTCAAACACCTGTACTTCTGGTTGCATATCACACCTGATTTACAATTTCTACTTAAGCTTCCATACAGTGGTCTGCCATGTCCTCAGACTGACATTGTGACCTACCAACCAAACAATATCAAGAGAAACGCACCTGTGAAATTGCTACTGTAAATACATAGGACACATGCAGCTATACTATACTCGTCTGTGCCATATCCCTTCATAATTTTTGCATACTGTCTGCTCTGTTTTCCAGGACAAGCTGACCATGGACAAAGTGCTACAATCATGGCCCCAGGTGCCAAGGGATGTAATCCAAAAGTCCACTGCAAAACCCAAAAGAGACTAGGGTGATTACTGAGTCACAACCAAAAGGAATCACTGTACACTGATATCATCTGCTATTTCACTGATGTACTAATTGGTACATATCACTTACATAAGTAGGATGTATGCCTGACTCCATGTACACACTGGTATTCTGCTCAGTAACGTCCATCTGTGTTCCCACACAATGATCCTCATGCTCCAATACTGATGCATGCTGCTGTTAAGCCAAATGGAGAAGAATTAAGAGTTGGACATTGATGTATGCATGGCTGTCCTTTTATGTATGCACACCCTTTAGTTTTGTAGAATGTGTCAGTGCCATCTGTTTGTGTACCCTCTTCTACCAAAGTGGGCCATACTCAAATTTTTTTCCAACGTTGTGTGAATTTGTACCCAGGATTGTGCAACTTCCCCTTTCTAATACACATTACTTCTGCATGAGCTTTTCACACAGAGTCCTACACACCCTCCTGTTTCAGCCATCTCTACATGCAAAATTCCAAATACTCTTATCACCTTAACTTTTGGGTCATCAGAACATCCATTCTGTAAATACACATCTTATTAAGGTTTAACTACTCATACTTCCAAGCCCATGTGGAGTCTAACTGATCCTCACAGAGTTGTACAACTGATAGTCAACTGTACCCTAGTCAGTCACATATCTATTTTCCAATTATCTACTAATGAAATTCCTCGCTATCATTGCAGTATAGATGTAATAGTGCATTGTACTGATGCCTTACTTGTACACCTTTCTGCAAAAATTTTAAAATGGAGTGCATAAGCTAATTTCAAGTGTACTTTTGCCTGATGCAACTGATTTGATTTACCTGCATATTACTGCTTCTGGCTGTCTCCTCCAAATGCTCTTGTACAGGCTGTGGTTCTGACAGCAGGTCCTCCACAAGATGCAAAATACAGGAGAACAACTTCATATACTACACTGTAACCTTTAATTGACCGAGTGATCTTGATGCACTTGCAAGTGCATCTACAACAGTAACATTTCTGCATACCATTTAGGTCGCAAATACAAGTACAACAGTAATATTTGTGCACACCACTGATGTAGTACAAATACAATCAAATAGTTAAGAACCTTCTCTGTATCTCCACCTGACTTTAGACTACAGAT
The DNA here is from genome assembly GCF_019279795.1 of Protopterus annectens. Taxonomy (NCBI): domain Eukaryota; kingdom Metazoa; phylum Chordata; order Ceratodontiformes; family Protopteridae; genus Protopterus; species Protopterus annectens. The sequence goes on from NC_056737.1 coordinate 1,832,400,658, forward strand.
AATGTGATATTTCACATGAACTTCAGTATGCAACTCACAAGTGACATCACCTTTAGAGTGACTATATACAAGCCTGGTATTGCTTAATGGTCTTTAAGCTTGCTTGCTCAATACTGGTCATTGGACACTAGTGTCCTGACATCTTTTAATAGTAGTTGTCACTGTAAAAGCAGACATACCTTTCTTCGCATATTCCAATCAATACGTTGCACCGAAGTATTCCGTATGTGTTTTTGGGCAAAGGCAAACAGGGTTGGTAGTGCATTGGCCTTCAATATACGACGAGGTCTACGTGGTTTCATGGAATCTGGCATCAATTCAAATCAATAGTCTAACTCAAACATGTCTTCTTCAAAGTGACGCGAGCGCAAGTAATGCTTTGCGGGGTTGCTCACTATCTCCGCCTTAACAAATTCTCGAATGTCACCAACATGTGTTCCACATCGACGCACCCACCCTATGCACAGTTGTGCATTCCGTGGAAATCGGTGGAATGACATACCTTTGGGCATGCGCCCACTTCTGGTCTGGCAGCCATAGGCCAAACACTGTGGCATTCTGTCAAATCTTTGTGGAGAATACTGATTAACCTAATAAAAAAAAATAAAAATTATTTATAAATCCATGCAGTTATTGAATAAAAAGTTGCACACAAATGTACTGTAATACACTAAATATTGGCTGCATCAAAGAACTTTAAACAAAATATATTTCAGTGCTGCAATGTAACATATGGCTATCTGTAAATAGAAATATAAACTGATTGTTAGATGAGCTCATTTATACAAAAAAAGTTTAATGGCCCTGACTACACCTTCACAGAAACGTTAGATGTACTATGGCTGTATAACAGTTTGGTGGAATACACCCAGCCATGTACTCGCCACAAGGTCTACTTAAAATGTTACAAACCACAACTTCTTTTGTGGTGGTCAATCTGGGTGTGTGTGTACCTTACCACTTCATATCGGTCGCTCTTGAACAGTAGCCCTTCGAAGCCATAGGTTTCAGTTAACTACCTTCAGTAATCCTGCTTTAGTAATACAGCTGGACTAAGCCTATCTCAGTGATTTGGTCATAATCACAGAGTAACTAAATGTCTTGGCAATTTTTTACTGGCCTGCATATAAAGCACCATAATTTCTAGCAGCCTGACTGACCATTACAACGCACTCACACACCCTGAATAGTTAATACGTTTGTAATGCACATTGTGTCTACAATATTTCACATCCATGATCTGTCACCCATGATTGACTTGTGTGTGCATTCACATATTACAGCAAGGACAAGATCACAGTAGGCGATGACAATCGCACTTCGCGACCTCCCATAACCCCTTCTGTCAGTCTGCGATAAATGCTGAGCAGTGCAGTATCGAGTCATCATACAATGCCAGTACAGATGTAACAATGATATTACACATGTCACGACTTGTGCCTGACTTCAGAAACATATTGAAAATGTTCAATTTACCTCACAGATGTAGATCACAGTACAGTCCACCATAAAATGGGTCTGGATTATGTCTAGAGTGAATGTGTCATGTCCAATGCGACATTATGGACACGGACACATTTCCCATCAGTAGTGAACTTCATTGACTCAATACAGCAGTGTACTTAGGGAGGCATCAGCTATACAAGTCCACAGTCTCAACTATTACCACTATCGTCATGACCCAGAGCCATGGTCTGATAAGGCATTATTACCCATATCTAGATTGGTGACATGATGTATGGCAGGACCATAATTGGCTCTATTGCATACGCTGCCATCAAGCATACCACAAAATCTGAAGTAGTTAACTTCATTTGATCAGCAACCTGTGAGTATCGGATCCAATCCGGATCCAAGCCGGCAGCTTTCCAAGCTAGAGATCCAAGCTCCTAGCTCCTCCCCCTTACCCATAATACCCTGCTACCTCCTTCCAGTCCTCAGATCTCGTTTGCCGTGGCTTAGTGAAGCACGAGTGACGAGCTCCTGGCAATAATTGTGAGTGTTTTTTCATAGGGTTTTTCTCCTTTTCTCTCAAATTCCTGTGTGTGTGAGTATTAGTCTATCCCTAGTCTATTAGTTTAAAATAATTTTCCCTTCGTAGTTGGTTAATCTTAACTTTCCCCTTCCCCTTATCTGTGTGTGAGAGCATGTGTGTGTGTGAATTATCATGGCTGAAGGCCCTAAGGCCATTTTTTTCTAAATGCTCTGAGTGTGGTTATAAGCTGTCCCCAGCCGATGGCCACACTCAGTGCGTTATTTGCCTGGGGGTTGCTCATTTATCTTCAGGCTGCCTGATTCGTGCCACCTTCAACCCCCGGGCTTTGAGGGACAGGAGGACTAAAATTTTTTTGAACCTTTTTAAAAAAAGCCCCCCTTTCCACAAAAACCCTGAAAAAAGGGTTAATTTATTTGGGAAAAATGCACATTTGGTTTGGTCTTAACAATATTTCACTTTAAAGGGGGATTCCTTTGTTTAAAACCCAAAAGGGGGGGGGGGGGGGGGGGGGGGGGGGGGGGGGGGGGGGGGGGGGGGGGGGGGGGGGGGGGGGGGGGGGGGGGGGGGGGGGGGGGGGGGGGGGGGGGGGGGGGGGGGGGGGGGGGGGGGGGGGGGGGGGGGGGGGGGGGGGGGGGGGGGGGGGGTGGGGGGGGGGGGGGGGGGGGGGGGGGGGGGGGGGGGGGGGGGGGGGGTTGTTGGGGGGGGGGGGGGGGTTTTTTTATTTTTTTTTTTTTTTTTTTTTTTTTTTTTTTTTTTTTTTTTTTTTTTTTTTTTTTTTTTTTTTTTTTTTTTTTTTTTTTTTTTTTTTTTCTTTTTTTTTTTTTTTTTTTTTTTTTTTTTTTTTTTTTTTTTTTTTTTTTTTTTTTTTTTTTTTTTTTTTTTTATTTTTTTTTTTTTTTTTTTTTTTTTTTTTTTTTTTTTTTTTTTTTTTTTTTTTTTTTTTGATTGGTTTTCCCCCTTAAAACAGGGCCCGGTTGGGTTAAAAGTCCTCCCAAACCCCTTTCCGGGGGGTTCCTCCGAAAATGAAAAAGGAGGCATTACCCCCAGCCCCTCAAAAGAAACGATTGGAAAAGGAACCCCCAGGTAAAAGATTGTCCTTTTTGGAAACATTTTAAAAGTTTTTTCCCTCAAAATTAGATTGTCAGCCCCAAAAATTTCGGGTTTAGTCGGGTGTTTCGGGAAGGCTTTTGGGGCCACCCCCCACATTTTTCCCCCCCGGTAAACCCTTTTTTTCAAATCCCGGGCGGGGAAGGGGGAAACACTTACAATCCCCGGGCCCAAAAAAACCCCCTTTACCCCCAAACCCCAGACCAGGGCGGATGGGGGCAAACCCCCCAAATTTAGAGGGGCCATGGGGGTTGGCGGGCCCCCAAAAAATTGGTTCAAATTCCTGGGTCCCATCCTCCCAAAAAACAAGGGAGTTTTTCGGAACCGATTGGACCAAGGAAAGGGAGTTTGTTTAAAAAGCCCACCTTTTTCCCAAAAACCCTGCCCCTCCTTCCACCCGATTTTTTCAGGCGGGAAACCTAACCCCCAAAAATTTTATGCGGGGTTTTTCCCCCAAAAATTCCTGTGGGGGGAAAAAAACCCTTTGCTAATTGGTTTAAAAATAATTTTTCCCCTTTTGGGCTTTTTTCCCCCCCCCACGGGGGTAGACCCAGTGGGGGAAATCGGTTTCCCCAAGGCCTTTTTTTCTAAACCTTTGGTTTTGCGCCCCAAGGCCCACCCGTGAATCCCTTTTTGGGGTTCCCTTTTTTTAAAGGCCGCCCGATCTCCACCCCCCCGGGCAAAAGGCGGAAAGGCTCGGGCCTTTTGTTTTCCGGCTTCTTCCTTTTCCCAGGGGAAAAAGGTTTTGGTTCGCCCCCTTAACCCCGGGGGCTAAACCCTTGTCCCAGGGAGGGGGGGGACAAGGGGATCCGGAAAAAAAGGCAGGGGGGCCCAAAGGGTTTCATTCGGGGAACCCTTTTTCCCCTTTAACCCGGACCCCTTTGGGGTTCCTCTCCCTCTTTGGGGGCCCAGGGGGGCCCCTTTTTAACCCTGGGCCTTGGGGGGCCCTTTACGAACGGGGACCTTTGGGTCCCAAATTTAAACCGGGATTTTTTCCCCCGCCTCCCCCTAAATTTGGGGGCGCCTCCCCTTTGTTCCCCCAAACCAAGGGGGTCATTTTGGAGGGAGCCCCAAAAAAGGCCATTCCGCGTCCCCCAAAAACCGTCCGGTTAGGTTTTCTGGTTTTTTTGGTAAAAAGTGGGGGCCCCTTGGATCGGGGTTTTCCCCAGCGGTTAAACCACCATTGCCAAGGGAAAAACCCGGTTTCCCTTCTCTTTCCCCCCCTTTTAAGGGAGAGGGGCCCCCTGGTTGCTTTGGGGAACCTCAAGGGTTCAACCCTTCTGAGGGAACCACCCCCACCCCCAGGGGTTTCCCCCGGGCCCCGGGGGCCAGTCATTTCCCAGTTCCCCAGGGCCCCTTTGGCCTCCCACAGCCCCCAGGGGTTCCCAAAAGGTTTAAAGGGGCATTGGGACCCCCAAACCCTGAAAAAATTTCAGGGGGAACCCCAGGCCCCCTTTCCTTAACCTGGAAAACGGGCCCTTGGGTTGCCCCAAAACCCCCTCTAGGGTCGGCCGGGAATTTACGCGGCCCATCATTTGGGGTCCCCCAAAAAATTCCCAAAATTTTCCCCTTAACCCTCCGGGGCCTGGAAAGGGGCCAGAATTAGAAAACCCCCGAAGCCAAAAAGGCCCCAACAGACGGGATGGCAACAAATTCCCCAGTTTTCCCCTTTTAGGCTGCCCCAAAAGGGAATTTTTCCAGGGCCCCTAGGTCATTCCCAAACCCTTTCCCCCTGGCCCCCTTGGAAAGGGGAGGGTTTCCTTCCCCAATGGGCCTTAACGGCCAGGGGTTTTCCTTCAACAAAAAAAGTACCCGGTTCCCCGAGCCATTTTTGAGGGAACCTTTTTTTTGGTGGCCATTTTTAAAGCTTTAAAAGGGCCCCTTTTATGCCCACCCAAGCCAGGGGACCAGGGCCTTCTGCCAGGGGGGGGCCCATTTCTTTTGGGCAAAACCCCTTCCAAGGCACCTTAAAACCCCCTTTGAGGCATTTTGGGGAAAATCAATTTCTAGAAAAAGGCGGGCCTTCCCTTTGAACCCTGCCCTCCTTCCCGGGGGAAAAAAAATTGGGGCAAATTCAACAAACCTGTCCCCCCTTTTTGGTCCTTCAAAACAGGGGGCCCAAGGTTTCCCCAGGGGCCCAGAGGGGGGGGGGGAAAAATTTCCAAACCCCTTTTCAACGCAAAACCCTGGGGTTGGTCCCTTCTGGGGGCGGGGACGCTGAAAAACCTACCTTTACCTTACGAGGGGGTCTCTGAATTATAAAAAGGTTTTTCTTTCCTTTTCAAATTTCAATTGGGCGCCCCCTTTTCCCACCCAAAAAAGGGGGGGTGTTTTTTTGGAAAAAAACCCCTGGGAGACCCCCCAAAACCCTGGTTAGGTTTTCCCTCCGGGTTCTTTTTAAAAGGGGGGTTTAAAACCCTTTTCCCATTTTTAAATTCCCTTCCCAAGGGTTCGGGGGGGAAAAATTAATCTTTTCCCCTTCTCCTTCAAACCTGGTTCCCCTTTACCTAAGGGTTTTCACCTTCAGGGCCCTCCGGATTTTCCCCTTTGGGGGATCATTTCTTCACCCTTTCCCGGGTTAAAACTCCCGGGGACCTAAAGGCTTTCCCCCCCTTAGTTGGGAATCCGGGTTTTCCTTATGGCTGGCCTCCTGGCATCTCTTCCCGGGGAAAATTTTTTCCATCCTGGTTTGGGGCCCCATAAATTTCCCCAAAAAGTTTAAAACCCGAAAAATTGGAAAATTTTTCTTTTGGGGCCCGGGAAAGGGAATCGGGACCCAAGGCCCTTCCTAACCCCAACAGATTTGATTTCAAACCCCCCAACCCTTTCTTCGGGGCCCAGCCCAACGAAAGTTCCAAAGGGCCCCTCTTTTTCCCAATGGGGCTTTTGGTCCCTTTCCCCCCCTTCCCCCTAAAGATTCTTAAGGACCTTCGGAAGGGCCCCTTCCTTTTTGCCCAAAAAAATTGTTTCCCCCCGGGGGGTTTGGGAAATTTTCCCTTTGGTTTTCCTTTTTGGGCTTTAAACCCTTTGACCCTTTCCCAAGCCAGGGGAACAAAGGGGTTTTTGTTTTTGGGAAAACCCTGGCCTTTTTAATTTGGCATTCCTTAAAAGCTAGAAGGGGGTCGGGAAAGTTTTCCAGGCCCCCCTTTTAAACTAAATTTCCCCTGTATCGTCTTCCATAAAAACGGGGGCCCCCAGGTTTTAACCCTTTTTTTAACCCAAAGTTTGGGGGGGTTTTTCCCAACCAACCCTTTTCTACCGTTTTCTTTTCCAACACCGGAAAAAAGGGAGTCAGACTACCTTTCATTGTGGCCTTGCCCCTTGGGGCCTTTTAAAAGGGGAACCCTTGCTCCCTCTTTTAATAAAAAAAAGCAGCTTTTTTTCCCCTTCTAAGCCCCCAAATTTTAAACAAGGTTGCCCCTAGTTTTTAGGGGGTTATCCCCTCTTCCCATTAATACAAAATTTTCCTGGTTGGGGAGCCCGGGGGGGATTTGGTCTAAAATTTCCCCTTCCTAGGGCCCTCCCCTTCTGGCTTTTTGGTCGGGGTCCCCTTGGGATTTCCATTTGGGGTTGGAAACGGGGTTTCCCTCCTAAATTTCCCTTTATTTCCCTTCCATTGAAAATTAGACCCCGGGATTTCAAGGGGGGCCACCTTTGGTTTGCAAAAAACCCCCCGGAAATTTTCCAAAAAAGGAAAGTTTTTTACTGGGGAAATCGGGCCCCAGGTTCCTTTTCCAAAGCAAATTTTTAACATTTTTAAATGGGGGAAGTTAATGAAAACTCACCTTTCCATTTCCTTTGGAGAAAGGTTTTTAATTTTCAAGAACCGACCCGGGGCCCCTTTTTTAAACCTTTAAGTTTTTCCCCCCGGGTTTAATTAAAGTTCCACCCCTTCCCCCCTTATCGGGTTTGGAAAAAAAGATTTGTTTTGGAAATGTTCAATTTTGGGGAAAAACCCTCACTAAAAGGGGGGAAGGGGGTTTTGAAAAAGGTATTTGGGGTTTAAAGGAAAGGAGCCCTAGGACTAATCCCTTTTTTAAAAGGGGGTTTGGGCTTATCCCAACCCAAATCCCTTTTTTCCCAATTCCAAAACAAAGGAATTTACCTACTTAAAGATGGAAGCTTTTTTTAGTACAAACTTTTTTCCTAAAAGCCAAGTTTTTTGCTCCTTTCTGCCCCCCAAATCGTAAAAAAAGGGGAAATAGGGGGAAAACCCCAATATTTCCCTTTCCATAAAAATTTCTTTTTTCCACCCCGGGGTTGTTTAAAATTCAAACCCTTTCAAAAGGCAAACTTTTTTGGGAAAGGGGACCCATGACTTTTGTTACACTTTTCCCCATCCTTTTTTTACAAAAACTAATTCGGGGGGGCCATTTTTGAACTGAATATTCTTCCCAACCCCCCAATTTTACCCCCCAAGGTTTGTAAAGGTTAAATTTTCGGGAAAACCCAAAACCCCCTTAAAGGCGGGAACCGATTTTGGAAATTGTTTTTCCAGGAAAATTTTTTAATGACCATGAAAATAAAATTGGGAAATTCAATTTTGTTTTTTTAGTTTTGATTTTAAAAACCCCTTTGGGGACTAAGGGGGGGTTTTAGGGGAAGGGGAAACCTGTCATATCACAACATCTATTATAGCAACTTACACCTCATCATGAATTCATCACAAGTATTACAAACTGTTCTTTTCACATTTCTAGTTTGGACTATGACATATTTGTGTGGGCTACCTACAACAAACATTGGCCAACATACAACTCTTCAATATCACAGGAATCTAGATAACAGATAATATTTTCCAACCTGACCCTAATACCTCAACGTTCGACTGCAGCATCAATTTTACACCTTTCTACATTAAGTTACCAATGTTTTACCACAAACTACTCATTTAACTATAATAGCTGGAAAGGAAGTCACCATGCTTTCCTCTGGCTATGAAAGTTAAACTGACATAATTGGTGCTGTTCTAAAAAGTAATGTTCATACAGTACAAGGTAAGATATACCACCCACGTAAATATCAGCTGAGAGGATTTATGTGCTATAACAGAAACCATCTTTCGAATTAGACACTTCTCCCTTACCTATTGGTCCACTGTATGTTGCACGATCGCATTGTAATGTAGTGCATTGACCGCAGAATCAGTTCTAGTACAACTGGGGTTAGGCACGCCATTTCAAAGTCTGTGTGATCAGTGATGCACACTGGCTGAACAGCGAGTTCAAGCTGAACAATTTTAGCACGTGCTCGATGGGACGATACACAGCAGTAGCATTCACGTGGGGTATTCATTAAAACACACTTTTCACACGTGCACCAAGTCATGCTCTCGGTGTTCTCTTCATGTGCTTCTACATCACTGCTATCTCTGTGTCATTTTGGTCTTCTTTCTCCCAGTGCATATTCGGATTCAAAACTGAAAGGAACTGGACGGTGCATATTCATCCTGAACATCACGCCAAATAATTCTGTGAAGTGCAGAAAGCAACACATTGTCCAGTAAAACATGACATTGATCCAGTAGTAGAGCAGAGATGCATGGCATTTCCCAATTTCAATCACTGCGGAAGCATACCACATTTTAAGCATGAACAGGGATACATGACAAGTGTAAGTTGATGAAACTTGTGACAAAAGTTTCATGTACTCTGCAAGTTTTACCATAGACAAGTAGACTTCATCTACACTGTGAATTCGCATTTGGCTAATACATGTACTGACCGCACAGCACAATACAAATAGTTACAGTATCACTTTTACTTTGAAACACAATTACCACTCAGAATATGAAGCAGAATTACCACTCAGAAGATGATGGTGACACAGTCATATCCTTGTACTGCTGCTATAATCAGTTTATTCCGTTTGACAAAAACGTAACTTCATGAAGTCTATAATGGACTGGCAGAGATAGTAAATGGGTAGGGAAACCGTGCTTTTTCTGAACAGAGTAGGTGATGCTAAGCGTCAAATGTTTATGTACAGCTGAGTAGGCAGTAACGGAGGAAAGGCATGCAGTGATGTCATATGCCAGTTATAGATGTTTGACGTACATGCCAAACAAAAAAAAAAAAAGGAAACGGTTACTCAACCGTGGATCAGGACATTTACCTGTACTCTGACATTCACCTATAGTTAACCTATGCAACAGTTCCAGGTATTCGCCGCATTGATTTTCTGTCAAGCAGAGTTAATAATATCATAATTAGTAGTGTTAGTACCAGAACAACATATACCACCTTATAACCCATTTGGTTGGCAACATTCAGGGTAGCTCTTGACAGATTTTGGAGTCAACTGAATGCCGCCAGTTACTAGTAGAACGGCCCATTCAGAAACTCTGTTGACCGGATGCATTGATTTCAGTGTTCAATTTCCCTAACAAAAGTGATGATCAGCGAGTACTGGCTGTAAACATAGGGGATGTGTAGTCCACCATTTACCAGGAAGCATATTCAAATTGATAGAAATAGTAGGTGTGCTTTCCACAACAGTCGCGGTATAAAAAAAAAAAAAAAAGAGGCAAATTGGGTCATATACAAATGATTTCTGCTCTTGTGGAAGCAATACACTCAGTTGGTCAGTAAATGTTCAACACATGCCATGCAGTATATAATTGTTAGTAAGGTCAATGCAATACCCATGGTACATATTGATCTTCACCCCTCAACTGGCAACAGAGCTTTCCTTGCCCCCACCACATTAGCCATGACAACTGAGACAGACCCAAGAGTACATTCAGTGTTTTTTATATTACACTTGTTATCAAGCCTGTGGCTATGTCACATTGCTATACACTGACCTATGGACTGACTACTTGTGTCACTACAGACAAACACATACAATAACCAGTCAAATACATTTTCTTGCATGCTTGGTCAGCACATTTATTTACAAACAAGGACAACTGTGCGCCTTTGTTTTCGCAAATAGTACAGACTCTCTCAAATGACCTATAAATATATCAAGTCCACTGTCACTAAGGTGAACGTGGTCAGACCGGTATAACTCTGGCTACCTAGCATTTATAGTGGTTTGGTGAATCACAGATCCTATGCACAGCTCCATCTGTCCCCACATGAAGCTATTGTGCAGTCTTCAAATTTTTTCAATGGCCTTAATGCTACGTGCGCCCTTCCAATCCATCCTTTGTATGATGTCTGACCATACTATATGCAGATTAGGCCACCATGTAAGCAGTCTCGACACAATTGTCATAATTTCCACTTTCAGATCCACAAGGGGGCATGTGGTCAGGTCATTTCCTCCCAGATGCAGTACTAGGATATCTGGTTTTTCACCTCTGCCGTTTTTCTCGCACAGCAGGCATAGCAGACCATCCCACTGCAAGCCTCTTTTCCCGACCCAGGACACCTGCATTTCTGACTCACTTTGCCACAGATTTTGGGCTCCTATTGCTACAGCTCTTCTCGATGACCAGTGCACGTAGGAATGACCACATATCCACACCTGGAGAGGTCTCTGAGAGACACCTAAACCAACACAGATCATGGTGTTAACAACCCAGTTCTGTGACCGTTACAGTCTGAGAAGTAAAAAAGAGAAACCAGCTCAACTCAAACTGTATACAATACTGACCTTCCATTTGCATGCCTTGCTGCACTGTGAATTTATCTGGTTCCATCATAGTACCCACACTGAAAGAATTGAAAGGAATGCTGTTACACAGCGTTCTGCATTTATGTCCCTGACAAATGATGTCATTCTTATAGTGGCACACTGCTTTCTCAACGCAAAATTCCAGTCTCTTCATTTACAGTTAATACAGGCTGCCTTCCTACACATGAAAATTATCAGCTGTTGGCACACAGCGTTGAAAGGGAATATCAGAAACCCACAAACCAGCAACAGGCCAAGTCTGTAGTTAGACACTGTGTCTCACAGTAGTAAGAATCTGGCTATGTGTCCAAAAAAACTATTATCAACAGTAGATGGGTCACGGCCAGGTGTCAAAAGCATGTGTCCGCTACAGCCAAAACACTATCTAGGCTCACAAAGTAAGTCAGTGAGTTATGATTCCGTATGTATGCAGTCACCTTCTTACAACTGATCCCTTATCATGCCTGCATACTGCATAGTTCTAGAAGGTAACGTGTTGTCAAATTAAACTGATGTATGTCACATCAGCACGCACTTTAACACATGCAGGTATGTGCTTCCAATAATGTGTATACAAATACTGTGTGGGGGCCATGTAATTCAGGACATACACACGTTTGTACTGCTAGAATAGGAAAGATTGTTTTGACATAATTTCAATACAGGAGTTATCATAAAGAATGTGAGCACCTGTAAAAATCAGACATCTTGGGAGCAGCATGATGTGGTACTTGACCCTCAAAGACATATGCATGTGGTGTTGTAGCTTGGAAGCAATTTTAGAGATAGTTTCAGATCTATTATGCAGACTGTATTTTTAATAAGTTAATCTGACATTTTTCTAGATTATTATTTTTTCCCCAGCAGCAGCAGTCATCCCTCCTGTAATAACCCCCCTGCCACCACTGGTGGACGAAAGCATATTTCCGGGAATTCCTAAATTACAATGGCCTGGCGAAACTCTTTGCTACCCCCACTAGAGGTAGCAACATCTTCACCGGGTCATTATCAACAGGGGCGACCCTTGCTCTACAGCAGTAGTCTACTCCTGCCTGGTCAGATCCAGCCACGCACCCTTGAACCTATGAACCTATCAGCCGTATACATCTTGCTACTTTTTCTCCTCGCATATTCTTCACTAATACTATTGCGCTGTATAGCCCTTTCCACTAAAATTGTACATACATACACACACTGACATATACACACATACATATACATTCATTACACAGCTGCGGTGGTGGTGCTGCGGTAGCGTTGTTGCCTCACAGTAAGACGTTGTCCTGTTCGATTCTCAGTTAGAGCGTCTTCTGTGTGGAGACATGCGTGAATGGGCGTGCCTTCGTTGAAGGTTGTGCGTCAGGGCTGGCAACTCGGCACGTAAAAATCTACTGCCAATCATTAGCGGACCGGAGTTCCGCTGTGGCGACCCCTAACCGGGAAAAGCCGAAAGACACAACAACAACAACACTAAGCAACTTTAAAATGTAACCGGGAAAAGCCGAAAGACACAACAACAACAACACTAAGCAACTTTAAAATGCATAAATACCGATATACACACAAGTATTGGATATGTACATACATGCTCATAAATAAGCAGACCCAAACAGAGGCAGCTAGAAAAAAATTTCAGACATATATCTTGACAAGCATATCTTGTAACGTATTACATATGGTACTTGTGCTAAAAGTAAGGTATATCTAAATATATGTGTAGCTGTCTCTCTCTCTCTATGGGGGTGGTGGTGCTCTGATAGAAAAAAAAAGCATTTAGATGCATTGAAGTTTAAACCTGTCATTACATTTTTTGATACATTCATGCCTTTTTAAAGCCGAGACACACAACTATCAACGCCACGTGAATCATAAAGGATCGAGTACCACAAAGCCATTTAGGAAGGTGAGAGAGGTCTTTCATGTGTAAATACTCACCTGTAGACAGACAACAATAGAGCCAAGATTACTCTGAATAGGTCTGAATAGCAGAGGCAGACAATTATGAAGCCAAGCTGACTCACAAAGGGTTGAATACCAGGATGGCAGTTAGGAGGGTGAGAGAAGTTTTTCATGTGGAAATACTCGACTGGAGACAGAAAACTGTAAAGAAAGGAGGATTATTTTGCTATTGTTCACTTCAAATCACAACACAGTATGGGTTAAAGGAGAGTTAACACCTCTGGAAAGTCTTACATTTGCAGCTTAGTTAAATGGTAATATGTAGAAAATGCTTGATAAGCTGCTTAATGGGTTTTGAAAAGTCCTTCACAGCAGGAAATTACAGCAAAGTCAAGAGGATGCCTGTGTGTCTGCAGACAGTGGCCTAGCATGTGTCCATCACTGAAGCTTGAGACAAAATGGCATTTGAAATTCTTTAATAATATGCATGATAAAAGGTAAATTGCAGTAACAGCAGGGGTTGAAGGAGAGGTAACACCTCTTGAGAATGTTGCATATGCAGCTTAGGGATAAATGGTAATGTGTAGTAAACGCTTTCTAGCTGATAAATGTTTTTGGAATAGTATTTCACAGCAAGTCAAGAAGATGCCTGTGTCTGCAGACTGTGACTCATCCTCTAACTCAAACCCTGGCGCAGTACACCTGGCGATCTAGCTCCTACCTTCCTCAAACTATCTGCAGACAGTATCGCCTTCCCCATATCTATACTTATAAAGAGATCCATGCAGGAATTATATTTCTTTTCCATGTGGCGTTTTGCCTTCATCATCCCCTCCACAAAGGTGGAAATAATACTGACACCACAAACTTGAGGCTTATCGCCATCCTTCCTTCTCTGCCTGATAATATACCATACAACTTAAAAATCAGCAATACGTACAGCCCATTGCAACCTCTATTAAAGCTATTTAACTTGAATTTTGTAACAGGCTATATCCCTGAGGCCTGGAGGACAGCCAGCATGATGCCCATACATAAGGGGGGGGGTCCAACCACCAACCCCACATATTACAGACCCATCAGTCTAAGCATCCTTGCTCATAAAGCCTTGGAATGGATCATTTCTGACCTCATAAATCTAGACATTGATAATCAGTTAACTATACCCACAACAGTTTGGTTATGTTACAGGTAGGTTTTCTGCCTTCTTAATCTTATAAATTTCTTGCAAGGGTAACTGAAGCATTTGATGGTGGTAGTGTGGTATACATACCTACACTGGGTAAAGCTTTCCATACTATTTTTCAAGCAGACATCGTTGACGGACTGGTGAACCTCGTAGCATTGTGGAGAGCAAATTGATTGTTGGGACAGAAGACATCATCAAAGTTGCAAGTGCCAACTTAGAAAGTAAAAATGTCACAAGCCAGGTTCTGAAAAGTCTAGTATTCATCCCTGTTCTGTTCTAAAGTTAGATCTCTGACCAACAATCCTATATCCTAAGTATCTAGTTCACTTAGCACTTTATAACTAGGGATTGTTATTCCAGCATCCACTGATATGAAGGTACTCAATGGTGGGCTAGGCTTTGCAACCAACTTGTGCAAGGACAATGACCTCACACTTAATGTCCAAAATGTAGTTTAGTCCATTATGGTAAAATAAATAATACTACACTATACCACATATATGGTATCCTCCTTAAGATCCATGGTGATGGCTCCCCATCCTTTGGTTATCATGTTTCCACTGTGGTTAGAAATTCCTTCTACCTGCCCAAACTGACAATGAAGGTCATTTCATTCAAAGCAAAAAAAAAAAAAGTCTCATTTCCCCTGTCCCATTTGAATATAATGCTTCCTTTACATTAAAATCATATAACTCAGAATTCAGTTGTGTGCTTATTTGGATCAGTAAACAGTCTTTTAGCATTTTGTTTGTTCATTCATGACAGAAAAAAATATTTTCTTTCAACCCACTGACCTAGTCTTTGTAATCCCTATGTGTATTTCAGGTGCTATTACAATGCATTTCTTCTGGAGTTATTTTGATATAATCACTATACTGTCCTTTATTCAACTTTTCTCAGTTTAAGGTACTGGTCAGAACTCATTAAATGTCTGAGTAATATGCTGTTTGCACCTGTCCTGGAAATGGTTGCAAGCAGAATGACCCCATCTAGTAGCAATTGATAGGCTTGGGTTATGCTCCAGTGCAGTAAGCCCAACTATGCAACAAGATATGTACAACTGTATACATAATAACATGTAAATGAAATAGGATAGTAAAGAGCTCCTCATTATATTAAAAGCAATGCAGACGGAAAGTACTTGTGATCCATAGTTGCCTGTAGAGGAAATTGTTCAGCTCTGTGTACCTGATTATAAAAGGGCAGATCACACCAAAATGTTGCAAGACCTCCAATGCAGAAATGCACTTGACACCACAACACAGCACCAACCACATGACACATAGCTCACCTACAAAGTATGCCCCTCAATCTAATCCCTTAAGGCAAAACATCTTGCTCAGTACACTAATCATAGGTGACTCAATAGTGAGGCACACTCATGTCCCACTCACTAGGTTGAATAAGGAGAAGGTAACAGTCAGCTGGGGTGTATATAAGAGCTCTAGCATTCACTGACACATAGGTTAAAACTGCCCTATCCAACATCAAAAATACAGCTTCAATGGGACAGGACAATGTCCCAGGCTGTGTCTTACATGAGCTCCAGAATGAACTAAGCCCTCACCTAAACACACTGTTCAAACTCAGCCTCTCTACAGGCTATGCACCCATTGAGTGGCACACAGCTACAGTCCTCCCGCTCCACAAAGGTGGAGCCACAACGGACCATGGGAACTATCGCCCTATAAGCCTGATTAGCCTAATCTGCAAGGCTATGGAGTGCATCATCATGGAACTCATTAACAGAGACATTGGGAACCTCCAAACATTGGACCCTACCCAGTTTGGCTTTGTTATGGGCAGATCATGCCTCCTAAACCTGGTGGACTTTGAGACAGTTACCAAGGATTTAGACAAGGGAAAGGATGTCCACACAGCCTACCTAGACCTCGCAAAGGCTTTAGACACCATCCCCCATTCTGTTATTATAGACAAGCTCACCAGACTGAACCTAAACCCATATGTCATGAGATGGATTGCCAATAGGCTCATGGATAGAACCCACACGGTGAGAGTGGCAGGCTCTAGTTCCGACTGTAAACCAGTTACAAGTAGCATCCACCACAGCTCAGTGCTGGGACCCCTCCTTTTCGGTATATACTTGTCATAGGTACAGGCAAGCACAGGAGGACTATGGCTGACTAAGTTCACAGACGACTGCAAACTGGGGACCAAAATTGTCTCTCCAGCTGATATAGACATCCTCCAGAATGGTCTCACTGAGATGGATACCCGGTGTCAAACTCATGGCCTCAAGTTAAATGCCAAAAAGCGCATAGTCATCCCCTTTGGAAAAAACAAAGTACCTGCGAACTACCACATATGTAGTAGTCCCCTAATACAGAAAATATAATAAAGGATCTGGGGACCCAAGTAGATAGTAATCTCTCCTTTGATAATCATATTGCCAAGGTGGTTAGAAAATCCTTCTACGTGGCCCACCTAATCAAAAAAGGGTTCGCATCTAGAACAAAAGAGGTTATTATGCCCCTCTACTCATCACTCATCAGAGTACAACACCCCATTTGGGATATACCTTACAAGACACCTGCAATAGCTGGGAAGGCCACAGAAGTATCTCACCAAGAGGATTACTGGCCTCAAACAGATGCCCTATGCAGCCCGATTGAGGAAACTCCAGCTGTACTCGATTGCATACCGCTTACTCAGAGGTGATCTGATGAACAGAGGTACAGGGAACTAATCCTTCTACGTGGCCCACCTAATCAAAAAAGGGTTCGCATCTAGAACAAAAGAGGTTATTCTACTCATCACTCATCAGAGTACAACACCCCATTTGGGATATACCTTACAAGACACCTGCAATAGCTGGGAAGGCCACAGAAGTATCTCACCAAGAGGATTACTGGCCTCAAACAGATGCCCTATGCAGCCCGATTGAGGAAACTCCAGCTGTACTCGATTGCATACCACTTACTCACAGGTGATCTGATGAACAGAGGCACAGGGAACTAATGGCTCTGCTGGGCAGAGGCACAGGGAACTACTCTAAGGGGGTGGCGAAAGCCAACACATTCTGGCTAGGCTTATAGATGCCCTCGGGCAGATAGCCTAGTAATTATCTATGAACCTATGAACCTTACAACCGCCAGGTCATTTATTTATTATTATTATTTTATTTTAAGTTGACAACTTAGAACATATGGGTTCGACCAAATAGCGTTCGAAGGTGTAAAACTTCAACAACGTGATATAGACCCGTCAACTGTGCCAGAATCCGACACATTACACACGAACTCAGGGCACTCCACAACAAGTACAAGTAAGACTATGACCCTAGCCCTGAACAGTATCCTACAGTCACCCAGAATAATAACACAGTACAAGCAGAAAATAATTGACTTCAACAATTGGCTAAGTTTCTGGTGTCATTCTAAGGGGATTCATTATCTGTCTGCTTGGGATGACATGACTGACAGACCTCGATGCTTTGCCAGAGATAGCTTACATCTGTCACCTCTGGGTTTCCAGGTACTGCTTAAGGTTCTTGCCACCCCTATAGTGCCTTTTTTAGGCAGTGTTCCAAAGACCCAAGTACCACCATAGCAGCTGTAAATAAATGCAATCTGAGGGTCATGCTGCTCAGTGATAGAAGTCTAAATCTCAAGATGCACTCGATCTAAGCACTCCTCCAAATGGAGAACATAGTCATTGGTGCTTTAACGGCACCCTGGTTTAAAGCAGCAGAAAGCACCCCTGCACTACCAGGCTGTAACTCATTCCACACCTTTCAGCCCCAGAACATAGACCGAAGCTCCAAAGGTGGTGGTGTCTCCATATTCATAAAGGATATGCACACCTCCAGACTAGTAGCCCAGCATAACGGATCTGAGATACTTCGGGTACAGCTAACATTGAGTAAGATGGCAATTCAAGTCATAGCCTGTTATAGATCCCCAACCATGTCCCAAGACTCTCATTCCATGTTCCTAAGTGACCTTTGAAACTATTATGGTCCAACCCAACACTCTCATACTAGGTGTCTCCAACTACACCTCCAGCAACTGGGAAAACCACTCATGTACCAATAAACTGTCCCAACACTTCCTGGAATTCATCAGTTCCAATGCCCTGGACCAGCTCATTCTTACCCCCATTAGAGGAAGCAAAATCATTGACCTAGTTATCACTAATATGGGCAACCATTGCTCTACACCAATAGTCAATTCTTCCCTGGTTAGATCTGACCACAAACTAATCACCATGGAAATCCACATATCATCCACACCCCCTCTCAAAGGCAACCACCTTGAAAGACTGTACCAAAGCTGATTTTGGGCTCCTAAAACAGAAGTGGCTAACTTCATGGCACCCATGCCATTGGAAAATAGATGCATGATTGCCGAATCATAAACCAATGCATTGTACGAAGACGAACATAAATGCATGGAACTAACCATACCTAACAGAACCAAGACGCTCTCCTCCAAAAAAGAAGATAATCTGGTGGTCTCTTGCCATTAATAAACTACAACAGAAGGAAGAAACTGCTGCAGAACAAGGTGAAGCCCCAGTACTGGATAAAACTCTCTTATTAGACTAAAAAAAATTGAGATCCCTCCTCAAAATCTGTAAAGTCACCTATGAAGGCAGAATTGCGGCAGACACTAAAAAGAACCACAAAGCCTTCTATAGTTATATCAGAAATATCCACGGCAATACCCAGATTTGCTACGAGTTACTGCACAATGGTACCGCCTATACTGAGTCAACACATATTGCCAACATACTGGCAGGAGACTATTATGGTCAACCATGGTTAGTTCCTCTGACAAGTACTGACATGTCTGGTAAGTATATTCAGTCCACTGTCAGCCTGAATTCACTTATGGCAATGAGCAATTAATGGCATGCAAACACAGTGAGTAGCAATGCACATTACACCATGTATGCAATGAGCAAATAACTTCATGCAAAAATACCTCTCAACCGCTTTGTTCTAGAAATCTGCACAAAGACAAAAATGATGGGGACAAAGGTCCAAAATTTGGGATACACCTTAAATATTGCTCTTATAAACTTCTAAGGTTGCTAGAATAACAGGTTATGCATCAGCATGCATTCTGTAAAGGTTATGAAGTCTGAAACTCAAATATCTGCCATTATTTAGTGACTTTAGTTGTCAATGATTTGTCAGAAAACAACAAATTTTATAAAAAGCAGACCAAAAATATGACAAAAATCTGAACATTCTGAAAAAATCTGGACAGTTGAAAGTTATGCATGCAAATAAAGATGTATACTCCAGTGAGACAGTAATGATAAGCAAATGCATACTATCAAACAGTGTTGTGATCTGCTGCATCTGAAAGATCTTATGGACCAGCCCAATCAAGTCTACATGAGCATAAAGCACATGGGAAATTACTGTGTCTTAGAAATAATGCTAAGAGTTACAGCAGGAACCGCTCAGCAGCATCTACTACAGTTACTATTACTTACTACCATCAGTTTGTGCATGGCAGTGTGATGTGGCAGCAGTGACGACAGTGGTACAGGCACATCAATTCAATGCAACACGGTACATGTGGAGACATGAAATATGATAGAACGTGTCTGGCCTGCTGAAGGCATGCTTTTACTGCCTGGATAAATGTGGTGGGCAATACAGTACCCTGCATGGTATTGCTGTGGTAGAATCAAACCCACATGCCATAGGCAATGGAAGCTGTAGTGAAGATATCTGCAGGGGCAGCAAGACAAAACATGAAGACTCCCTCTAAGGGCGATAGGTGTAAGACACAGTGACACAAGTGAAGCAGCTACATCTAGTCTAGAACTATGGATCATGATGAGCATGCAGTGAGAGTGCAGTGCCACACAGAGCAGGCATGATACATGTGATGATGACAGGCATTGCCAAGCAGTGCATGGTCGGGTCACACTGGGTATCAGACATCACAGTATTTACTGCACAGGACTGAGGATGTGCTGGGTCTCGGCTGTTATCATGTGCATGTGTGACAAGGGATACAATGAAACATGGCCATTAGCACAAATTGAGTGTGGGGAGACATCTCACTGGTGGTGCAGAAGGCAGTCTGGTGATGAAACAGTCTGTGTCAGGGAGCACATCCTCTTGTGATTGCTATGGGGTACTAGACAAAGACAATGGCCTGGTATCACTCTGCTGGTGTTGGGTGACAGGACCTGGGCACTTACACTGTAGGGATGCTGTTTTACTGTAGGACCATGACCTGGGTTGAATCTGTTGCTGAGGGGACCTACCAATACAGATTAGGTGCAATTGGCATCCACAGTGAGAGATGACAAAGCATCACACACTTCCTGATTCATATCCTGAGTACACTCCCTGTAAAGGCTTCTGTACACAGCTACCCTAGCAACATGCTCTTTTCCTAAATATTGATGTGAACCCTTAACCGCTTCTTTCCCATAACATTAATAATGCAGACCACTGAATATTTTTTGGAGTTTTTCTCTGCAAGCCTCAGCTGAAAAGGGGTCTTGTAATGTAGAATCCACACAGTGAGAGTAGCAGATGCATCCTTGGAGAGCATGAAGATTCCTCAGGGATCCATACTATGCCCTGTACTATTCAGCATGTTCTTCTCTGATCCATATGTGGATCTATTTTGGATAGTTGAACACACACAAAAGGGAATTTTAGAAGACTGAGACAGCATGATAGAATGCTAACACATCGATTCCTGAAAAACAATGAAAACATCTTATCTGAAGTAGGAACTTCATTTGTCAGCAACCTGTGGGATACGGATCCGAGCCGGTAACTTCTATCATAGCATAGATCCGAGCTCCTAGCTCCTCCCCCTTACCCATAATCCCCTGCCTACCCTAACTGACCTCAGATCTTGTTTGCCGCTCTTCAAGCAACAGCTAGGTTCCAGAGCTCTTAGCGTTTTTTGAGAAAAAAAGTTTTTTTCTTTCTTCTTCTGAGTGAGTGATTGTGTGTGTGTGGTAGGTTTACCCTTTACACTAATCTTATTATTTTAGCTTTCAGCTTAAATTTAATTTAATTTAAAATATTTCTCCCTCCCCCGCTGGTCGTAGCGTGTGTGTGTGGCTTGAGTGTTAGGGGCCTAGTGAGTGTGCTTTACTGTAGTCATGTCGGAGGCCCCTAAAGCCATTTTTTCGAAATGCACCGAGTGTGGTCACAAGCTTTCACTGGCTGATGGCCACACTCGCGTTAGGTGCCTTGGGGTTGAACACCTCTCTTCGGGTTGCGTGATTTGCACGGCGTTCAACCCCAGGGCACTCAAGGATCGAAGGTCGAAGCTAGTTCTGGCGGGCCTTCTACCCCCAGACTCTGCTTCGGCCTCTGGTACTTCGGTGCCCGCTATCCCCCCAGTAGCGGTCACTCCTGCCTCCCTTCCTCCGACCGGGACTCAACCTCCCGCTTTGGCTCCGGAGGATAGGGAGGCCAGGAAAGAGAAGCGGCGGGAGAAGCACCTTAAGCGGCGGGCCGATGACTCCTCATCGGCCCCGCCCACCAAGAGGGCTTCTCCGTCCAAGTCTTCTCGATCTCCTCCTCCTCCTCGGATCCGATCCCCTTGTTTCTCCCCGGGACCCGAGGAGGAGGTGATCCGGTCCCCCTCGAGGTCATCGAGGCGACACTCCAGGTCTGCCTCGGTGGCCTCTTCGAGGTCCACTTTTAGCATGTCTGATGTGGACATGGACCGGATGATGAGGAGATTCATCCAGGCCCAGATGCAGATGGGAGTGCTCTTGCCTCCCCCCCCCCCCTCCGGGGGGGAGCTCGACCCCTTTTTTCGCTCCTATAGCTCCTTCTCCGACCCGCATCCCGGGTTCGGAGCGCTCGGAGCCGAGCCACGTTGGATCCAGGGGTAGGTCGGAGCTGACCGTGCTGGGCATGTCGGCTCCGACTGCTCCCTCGAGTTTGTCAGATCCGACCTCTCGGAGCCGTGGGCCGGATCCGGCGATTCGGTGTGTTTTCTCCATCCTGGTCGGAGCACACTGGTCCGGATCCCGCCGGATCCGAGTGGGAGTCAGATCTCGGATCCGTCAGAGAGCGGCTCCCCCTCGGCTTTCGCTGCTGTGGAGAGGGCACTGTCGAGTGCTTCCAGGCCTCCGGTCCTGGCTTCGGCTCCCTCCCGCACTCCTTCTCATCTGGCCCTGGCTCCCCTCATCCGGCCCTCGGGGCAGCCTGCCTCAGCGCCTTTAGGAGTTCCAGTGGAACAGGATACAGTCCGTGAGGACTCCTCGGACAGCCCCTCCTGAGGAGATTCCTCACAAGGCAAAGTGCAAAAGGAGGCACATAGACTCCCCTGAGAGTCTCACCGAAGATACGGACTTGGATGAAGGGGAAGGCTCCCCTAGGTCACCCCCCGAGGATGTCTCCTTTGGAGACATCATGGAAATGCTCAAAATCAGGGGTGGGTGGTCTGCCCCCAAGGCTTCCGCTGATGAGTCCGTATTCCTTGAGGCGTTTGAGGCAGGACCATCTACCTCTTGGGTGTCCCCTCCACCCGACCCCCTGGTGGATCTCATATCCTCTAGGGCTTGGAAGGAACCGGACACTGTAGAGCCGATCCCCAAGCATCCAGACAAAATTTTGAGCCCCCCTGCAGAGAGATCACACTGGAGCAGAGGTCCCCCTGTGGATGCCATGTTGGTGGCTGCAGCCACCAAGAAAGAGTTGGCTCAGGGAGCCCCACGGTTCATCCTCCGAGCAAGGAGTCTCGAGCGATGGACCGTCTTGGGAAGCGGGCCTTCAGTTCAGCAACCTTCTCTATGAGGGCCTTGAACTACATGGCACACGTTATTCGGATGCAGCGGGATCTAATTAAGGAATATGTTGCTTCCCCCCCAGGGTCCATGTCGGAGGGAGACAAGGATCTGTACTCCTCCCGAATGGCCACCCTCCGCTCTATCTCTAACACCTCTATGCGGCTGTTTTCTCATGCTACGGAGGGAGCCGCTAGAGCAGGCGGAGTCGGGCTTGTCATGAGGAGACAGGCCTGGCTCCATCACTGTGACTTCTCGGAACCCTTTAAGGCGTCATTCACGAATGCCCCTTTTGATGGTCCTGCACTGTTCGGCAAAACCGTTCACGACACTCTTGTCCAGAGCAAGAAAGATGGGAAGACCTTGTCTGCCGTCGGAGTCCGCTTCTCTGCGCCCCAGAGGTCCTTTTCCAAGAACCAAAAGGGTCAGAAGAAGATGTGGTTCCGAAAATCACATCAATCCCAGTCTGCTCAGGACAACCAGTCCTCTTGTGGCAGAGGAGGACAGGGAGGACGCCGCCCCAGAGGCAGCGGGGGTCCTAGATATTTTGGGTCCAGAGAACCGTTCTCTGAGAGGCCCACGCAGAACCCCTGAGGGGTTACCCGACTGCTCCACTCTGGAGGCAGTCAGGGGGCGTTTTTCGAGGCACCTAGCAAAATGGGAGTCCATAACAACGGATCGCTGGGCGCTTCGTATTATATCCAGAGGTTACCAAATTCCCTTTATAGTAAACCCCAGAATCAGAAGCCTTCCCGACGTTCCACCCAGTCAGAGGGAGGCGGCTGCTGCAGAAATTCAGCAGCTTCTGCAAAAAAGAGCCATCCAGCCCGTCCCCCCAGATCAAGTCGGATCAGGGTTTTACTCCAGGTTCTTTCTAGTGCCAAAAAAGACGGGGGACTTGAGGTCCATCCTCGACCTGTCTCTCCTAAACCTGGCGGTACCCAAAGAAAAGTTCCGAATGGTCACATTGCAATCCGTCCTCCCCTTATTGCGGGAGAATGACTGGATGTGCTCCATAGACCTCAAGGATGCGTACTATCACATTCTAGTGGACAGGCGTTCCAGGAGGTATCTTCGCTTCCGGCTGGGAGCCAGTCACTTTCAATTCAGGGTCCTCCCCTTCGGTCTCACCTCAGCCCCCAGGGTGTTCACCAAGGTCCTAGCGATAATAGCGGCCCACCTGAGACTCCAGGGAATTCAGGTCTTTCCATACCTGGACGACTGGCTCCTCACAGCCCCAACAAGGCATCTACTTTGTTCATGCAGGGATTATTTCCTCAGTCTGGCTCCACTATTAAGATTAACCATCAACATGACCAAATCCTCTCTCATCCCTACACAGGTGTTGGATTTTATAGGGGTGAGACTGGATTCCAGACAGATGCTTGCGTTCTTGACTCCAGATCGTCTTCGGAACCTGATGTTGCACGTGCAGGCCATCCTTCAACTGCAAACTCCTTTGGCGGAATTGATCCTGAGGGCCCTAGGATCTATGGCGGCTGCAATCCCTCTGCTGCCATTGGCCCGGTTGAACATGAGGGTTCTGCAGTGGACCCTCCAGGTACAATGGTCCCTGTCTCGCATCCCCCTGTCTCACCCCATTTCCTTAAGCAAGGTTTGCAGAAGATCGCTCCTGTGGTGGCTCCAGTCTCCCAACCTCCACACGGGACGTCCCTTCTCACTACCTCTGCCAGTTGACACAGTGACCACGGACGCTTCTCGCCTGGGTGGGGTGGGGGGGCATTTTTCAGGCAGGACAGTCCAAGGCACACGGAACGACGTAGAGACCTCTTTGCATATCAACGTCCTAGAGATGAGGGCGGTGCTTTTGACGTTGCAGGCACTACACAACTCTATTCCTGTAGGGACGATTGCGGTACAGACAGACAACATGTCGGTCGTCTGGTACATCAACAAACAGGGGGGAACCAGGTCTTACCCCCTTTGCCGCGAGGCCATGAGAGTGTGGGAATGGGCGACTTCCACCAACCGCTTTCTCATAGCAAAACACATTCCGGGACGGTCCAACATTCTAGCGGACAGGCTCAGTCGTACTATCCTGACTCCTTACGAATGGTCTCTCAACCATCGAGTTGCAGAGCAAGTATTTGTCCGATGGGGGCAACCTTGTTGCAATCTTTTTGCCTCTCCTTCAAACACCAAATGCAACGATTACTTCGCTCTGATCCTCCCTCCGGGGGAGTCCCCGAGAGACTCTCTAGTTCATGCTTGGCCTCCCGGTCTGCTTTATGCTTACCCTCCTCTTCCCCTGATGTTGAAATTATTACAGAAAGCCAGGCTGCTGTGGAGCAAGATGATCCTCATTGCCCCATTCTGGCCTCGTCAGACGTGGTTCCCTTACCTATGGTCTCAACTAGTGTATCCACCATGGATTCTGGATCCCATTCCGGATCTCATTTCTCACTCTCTCGGTCTTCCGACTCCGAACCTGGTCAACCTCAAGCTGATGGCTTGGTTGCTCCAGTTCCACTCCTCATAAGGACTCCTGGGATCTCATCATTGGTCAAAGCCATTCTTGTAGCAGCTCACAAGCCTTCCACCAGGAAGGTTTATCGGAGTAAATGGAAACGCTTCACCATTTGGGCAGAACACCGGCGTTTAGACCCTTTTACAGCCCCGATATCGTCGGTTCTAGATTTTCTAACCTCTCTCTTTCACCAGGGGGCTAGTTCTTCCACAGTCAAGGTGCAACTGGCAGCAATCTCATACTATCACGTGGGGCAAGAGTCTGGCCCTCTTATCACTTCCAAACTGTGTAAGACCTTCCTCAAGGGTACCTTTCTCCTTAGGCCTCCAGTTAAAGAGGTGGTACCTCCATGGGATTTATCCTTAGTCTTACAGGCCTTGACTGGTCCCCCATTCGAACCGGCGGCCACAGTTGATCTCAAATTTCTCTCTTGGAAGACAGCCCTTTTGGTGGCCATAACTTCAGCCAAAAGAGTGTCAGAATTGCAAGCTCTTTGTGTCAAACCACCATATCTGGTCTTTCACCCGGATAGGGTTTACCTCAGGATCAATCCGTCCTTTCTACCTAAGGTATCTTCAGAAGCGAACATCAATCAATCTATCAATCTTCCAGTGTTTTTCCCCAACTTTCATAACAAAGGAGAGTACAAGCTACATTCCTTAGACATACACAGACAACTACGTTTTTATATCCATGGAACTGCTGATCATAGGCAATCCGATCAGTTGTTTATCTCCTTTGCCAAAAGTAATTTCGGAAAGTCAGTTTCTAAAGTTTCTCTCTCTCGATGGATCTCGAGTTGTATTCTTTTAGCATATCAGAGCTCGGGAAGGCCTGCACCTCAAGGAGTCCATGCTCATTCTACTAGGGCCGTTGCCACTTCTGCGGCCTTTCAAGCTAGGGTTCCACTGGATGACATTTGTTCCGCAGCAACTTGGGCTTCATCTCACACCTTTATCAGCCACTATAAAATAGATGTTGTCTCCCGAGGTAGGGCGTCCTTTGGCTCTGCGGTGCTCCGGAATATCCTTCCATGAAGGCCACCCAAGATTTAGGTAGCTGGGGACTCTGTCCCACAGGTTGCTGACAAATGAAGTTCCTACTTCAGATTAAGAAGTTATGTACTCATGATAACCTTCCATCTGAGTAGGTATCTTCATTTGTCTGCAACCATCCCCCCCCTACCTTCCCCCTGACCAATATGATCGTTCCTGTGTTATTAGCATATGTTCCCATTGGGACACTTTTATCTGCTGTGCTATGGGGCAAACTTGATCTGAGGTCAGTTAGGGTAGGCAGGGGATTATGGGTAAGGGGAGGGGCTAGGAGCTCGGATCTATGCTATGATAGAAGTTGCCGGCTCGGATCCGAGATCGGATCCGTGTCCCACAGGTTGCAGACAAATGAATATACCTAACGAAGAACCAACAAAGAAGGATCCACCAAAAGTAGTTTATTAAAAGTTCTCTGACGTCTCGGCCACAGCCTTCAAGGAGTACAAGTAACACACATATACTAACCATATATATACAAAAAGACTTTATCAACAAGCTTAATTAAACAATTAGTTAAATTGCATAATTATATTCAATTTAGCAGCAACTTCCAGTTAAAATCTTCATTCAAACCAAATGGGTGTAGTGTTTTAAATTTTAAAATATACACAGCTTCCTTATGTTGCAAGCGCTGTTTAATATTGTCACTTGCATTATTATGATGTTTAATTTGTTCTAAAACACAATGAATATACCTACTCAGATGGAATGTTATGGTGAGTACATAACTTCTTATTTTGCAGGGAGCAAGCCCCCCTGCTACTTATATATTCCAACTCTGAGATTGCAGTCCAGTGGGGAAAGGACCGATTCTCTGATCCACTTTGTACTGTGATCTCACATAGTAGGTGTTTCTTGTAGTATTTCAGAATTCAGTCATGTAGTCTCGATTATCTGAGATTGTGGACTTTCAGCCAACTAAATATACCCTGTGATATCTATAGATGGATAGATAAATATATAGTTAAGATATAGCTACATATACATATGTACTTCAAAGTATGGAAACCCCATATAAGCGAATCACACTTCATTGAGATAACAATAATGACTCTTCATTTAGTGAAACCTTAAACCAACGAAAACGTTCACCAGGAAATTAACCACTTAGCCACCAGGACAACATACACACAACAAAGCGATTAAAGCCCCCCCCCCCCAACTATATATACCAATTCCAAGATCGAACTATAGTGGGGAAAAGGCCAAATACCTCCTTTCGCTGGTTTAAGGCATCACTTAAATGAAGAATTGATATTGCCATCTCAATGAAACAGGATTCACTAAAATGGGGTTTTGATATTCTCAGGTAAACCCATACATATATATATATATATATATATATATATATATATATATATGTGTGTGTGTGTGTGTGTGTGTGTGTGTGTGTGTGTATATATGTATATATATATATATATATATATATATATATATATATATATATATATATACATATACACATATAAATATATACATATATGTATATAAATATATTTATACACATATATAATATATATATATATATATATATACACACACACACACATGTATATATTTATGTATACAAACACAAAGATTTTATATATATAGATATATATAGATATATATATATATAGCGTGAGAGAGAAATAGATATGTATGTGTGTGTGTGGGTACATGTCAGTCGACCGATAAGTCGGAAGACCGACATTCACTCCACCGACACATGAAAACATCGAAAGCGCAAACACGGACATTTAACAGGTAAGACTTTTAAATTCGCTAATCATGCCTACCACACATGCATAACACTGCCACACTTACTAAAACATGGTAGGCATGATTAGAGAATTTAAAAGTCTTACCTGTTAAATGTCCGTGTTTGCGCTTTCGATGTTTTCATGTGTCGGTGGAGTGAATGTCGGTCTTCCGACTTGTCGGTCGACTGACATGTACCCGTGTGTGTATATATATGTATATATATATATATATATATATATATATATGTGTGTGTGTGTGTGTATTTATTTATATATGGGTGTACTTCATCTGATAGAGTTACCATAACATAGTACCTGAAATTATCAAGATGACAGCAACAAATGTACACAAGACCTATGGGTGTATAAGCATGATACCCGTAAGATCATACAATTCACAATTGTTAAATTACGGTGTCTAACATGTCTAACATCTGTGACTGTTTCTTAGATCTTATGATTTTGTGCTTGTACACCAACTGTCTTGTGCACGTTCGTTGTTGCTGTCTCGATAATTTTAGGTTCGATGCAATGGTAACTGGATCAACTGAAGTAGGCCCATATATATATATATATATATATATATATATATATATATATATATATATATATATATATATATATATATATATATGTATAGAGCCAGATGACCAGATTGATTCAAAAATGGGGCTCTCGAGTCAGTGAATTACCCAAACAGCTTAGCAGGGGTTTCCACAGATGCAATAACAACTGCCCTTGGTGGTAGTGGTTTGCATGCTGCTAAAACTCACTATATGCGCAAGCTGTGATGCTGAACTGAAAGAAACGAATATGGAGATCTGAATGCAGCAATATGTCACAGTTGTTCTGTTTGGCTGCAGAAACCAGGTTTGCTTGTTATTCCAGTCCAACCTGTTGAATTACATTGCGGAGAACATATATTGTAGTGCTGTGCTGACTCACAGTTATGAGTCATTATTGCAGTACACCTTCTGGGAACTGTACACAAAGTTTATCATTGTGAATATGTAATTAGACCACGTTGGCTCATTTTAGCACCAAAATAAACAGCTTGCTTTTAGAAACATTCTGTTTGTATCTATTAGCCTCTGTTGTTTTACATTGCTGTTGGACACAATATCTGAAAATGCCTCTTAAGATGTAATTGAAATATTTGCATGTACATATTTAGACACATGCTTGAACACACACAAACCCAAATTAAAATAAAACAAACTAGTAAAAAACACAAAAGCAATGGACAGAGGACACTCCAACGAAAATCCAGTTTAGTAATTCAGTAGTTGAATAGAGTAAAGTTAGTGCTTTCGTACAGGTCAATGCTAGAATAAAGTTAGCTCTTTCGTACAGGTCTGAAGAAGTACAGGCATTGACCTGTACGAAAGCGCTAACTTTACTCTCTTAAACTACTGAATTACTGAACTGGATTTTCGATGGAGTGTCCTCTGTCCATCGCCCTCATACACACACACACACACACACACACACACACACACACACACACACACACACACACACACACACACACACAGAGCCTGTTCAGCATTCACACGCACAGAGCTATGAACCAGCACACTACCTCATCAGCAAGTGCCCATAATAAACAAAAAAAAAACGAGCACTTCACTGTAATAAGCTGATCAATACATTGTAAGTGGTTGGCTTATTACAGTTTGATCTAAAGGTGACCCCAGCTCTTCCATTACAGGGAAATAAAGCTAAATAAAAAGTAAAGGATGATCCTTTTTTTGGGAAGACAAATTACATGGCCAGATGCATACCACACACCTCCATCTCTCATCCACATACAGTGCCCTCTGCATTCACACACTCAGGCATTCAGTACTAAGTCTCACACAGACACACACAGACACACACACACACACACACACACACACACACACACACGAGTCTATTCTGCATTCACACACACAAACATTCTGTTTTCACACACATACTGTTCATTCTACCTGCATCGCTTACTCACCCTCACACACACACACACACACACACAGTCCATTCTTCATTCACACACACATTCTGCTTTCACACACATGCTGTTCATTCTACATGCATTGCTTACTCGCCCTCATATACACACACACCCCGTTCAGCATTCACACGCACAGACAGAGCTATGAACCCGCATACTACCCCGTCAGCAAGTGCCCATAGTAAACAAAAAAAAACGAGCACTTCACTGTAATAAGCCGATCGATACATTGTAAGCGGTTGGCTTATTATAGTTTGACCTAAAGGTGACCCCAGCTCTTCCATTACAGGAAAATAAAGGCAAATAAAAATAGCGGATGATCCTTTTTTTTTTTTTTTTAAGAAGATAAACTACATGGCCAGATGTATACCAGATATATACCACACACCTCTGTCTCTCATCCACACACACACTGCCTTCTGCATCTCATCCACACACACAGTGCCTTCTGCATTCACACACACAGGCATTCATTGCTAATTCTCATACACACAGTCCTTTCTGCATTCTCACAGACATTCTGCTTTCACACACATACTGTTCATTCTTTCATGCATCACTTACTCTGTGACACACACACACATGCGCGCACACACACAAACACACCGTTCTGCATTAAGACAAACGTTTTGCTTTCATGCATGCATTCACTAACCCACATGCAGTCGGCACAAGAAACCCACTCATACACACACAGGCACACACCACAGCATGACCAAGATACTATCACCTTTAAATATTGTCAGCCTTGATCCAAAAAGTTGTGGATCGCATGCGAATCGGGGGAAAAAGTTAGAAAATAGTGGCAGACATTGCACATTTAGACTTTGTAAGCTTCAAAAAATCCATGGTAATGCTAAAAATGTTATCCTATTAACTTGGTAAATTTGTACGAGCAACTGTTGGGACAGATTTGTATGGAGTAAAAAGATTATATAGTCAGCTTACCAAAAAGTTTGTGGAGGTGATGAGAGTTTTCAAGCCGTTCAGATGCAGTTTCAGTAAAGGATATTATGGCTACGATAATTTCAGTCCTGAAGGAAACAAGTGCTCGTACTACAGTTCCACAACAACAGCTAATGTATAGCAGCTGTTTACCAGGCAGCCCTTGAAAATGTCTATGTCACAGTGTGGGCGGAACATCAGGATAGGGGAACTACTGATTTGACTGTCGAAGGTACGTCATGCAGCTGGAGACGAATTCCACCTGAAAGCATGCGATACAAAAGAATGGGGAATGGGGCTCCCTGCCCTACGCTTAGGAAAGGGAGAAATATAGGACTAAGAAACTTTTTAGTACATTCCTGTAACAGCAGGTGGCTAGGCTGATTTTACAAAGATAAAAGACAACTAGCCTTTGAGTTTGAATGTGTTTGAGCCCAGAGTTTTCCTTTAATACTTCATTTTTTCCTTCCTTTTATAATTCGCTCAATGTTTTCCCCTGTACGTACTGTTTTGATTTTATTCTTGCAGTTAATGAACTTAGGTTGGCATCTGTAATGTTTTCCCTTTTTTCCCATTTCAATGATTTTTCTCTTTTCTGTTTTTTCCCTTACTCTTGCAGTGCAACCCCTTTTCAGGAATTCTAGTTTAGTTGCATACAAAAAAAAAATAAAACATGATTTCTTTTTTGTTCTAAAGTATCCATCTCACTCTGTTTCTAAACCTCTTGCTTGGTTTACTAATTTTTTTTTTTTTTTTTTTACTTTTTGTGGATTGTCTGTTCGATCAGGGCCAACACTACAGCAAGATCTGTAGAGGACTTTGGACTAATTTTTCAACCAGCTGTGGCCCTAGTAACTTTGCCAGGGGTTGGCACTTACTTATATTGAGATAAGTGCACCCAGGTCTTCCTTTTATTGTTATTTTCCCCATGTTATGTACAGCAGTCTATTTGTATTAGTTTAATTTTGATGGGACTTAGTAAACAACAGGCCCACCATGTGTAGGTACCCACCAAGTACTGACGATGGTCAAAACAAAGTCTTCTATTCATTTTTGCACTGATTCAATCTCTCCACCTGGGTCCCCAAATCCATTACCAAATGTGCCAATGATTTGCATGCCATGACCTCAGGAATGCCTTCTCCTGTCCATAGGCTCCTCCAGACTAGATGTTGCCATGGAAGTGCTGGCAATGTGTGATCCTGACTTTGGTCATCCTTATCAACATTGGCTATTATTAATTGAGGCAGAATTGGATTGGCTGAGTCAACCACACCTGCCACGCTACATGCTAGCTTGGGAAGACCTACATGGTGCAAGTGTACAATCAGGTGCTCAGCAATATCATGCACATAGGCCATGCACTCTTAGAGGGCATCCTGCATACCATGCATTACACCGCTCATCTCCCCAGAGGCTAGTCTGGTTGTCCACTGTGGCACTGTATATGTGTTGGGTCTCACCCATTGACACTGCTACTTTGAAGCAGGGTGGTGCCGATGCCTTTGGTTTGTACTAGTATGCACATCCATGAAGTCTCCCCCCTACCCTCTGGGGTATTTGGTAGACATTGATACCTGGGCCATTGGGGGTGATGCACTGCCGTGACTGAAAGTGTCTGTACTGACCTGCTTTCCCTGTGTGGTGTGCAGGTACAGAGACTGTGTCCATGGTATGGCTAGGGTATCTAGCCTGCACACTCCCTGTCTCCCACACAGACACAGGCATTGTATGCACTGACCATGCCAGCTGTTCACAGCCATCAGCTTCAGGGTTGGACGATTCTCCAGTATAATGAAGTGGAAGTTCCATGATGGTGGTGCCTGATAGAAAATCAACTGTGAACACAGAAAAGCACAAAGTCCAATATAAGTCTAACCCATCACTTCTGCCTTACTACCAGTGCAGATTTACAATAACAGTGGTTGCCAACAATATTGCATAGTAAAGCTTACGTCATACAAGTGTCCATGGAGGTTGTATACCTGATGTTCCTGTAGTATCCAAAGCACAGAACCTTTAGTGAGATGTGCAGTAATAATAGGAGCAATCAAAAATAAAAATGAAATAATACAGGACGAGCAATACCGCCCAGTCATCTCTAATAGGTACTCTTGAGGCATATTGAAGCTCAGTTCAGAGATCCACCTCCACACTGTGGGACTGTGAAGAGATCGTTCCCCAACTCAGAGAGACCAGAAATCCCTCCATTCCATTAAAGCTGGCACTACTGACACCAACCCCCTACCATCACCCTGCCTTCCTGTGTAAGTTGGATGGCTTGTTTCTCTGCATCATTGGTAATTCTGGCAGCCCTAAGTCTGACCAATTCATAATTAGGACTGAATTGATGTCAACCACAAAATCCTGCCAAGCATGTTCACAGTATGGCAGGTAAGCAGTTTCCTGCCTAAGGTGTCGTCTGCCGTGGAGATGGTGGGTTTGCAGCAGTATCTTGTTTTTTGCATTAGTGAACTTGCTCTTCCTAGTCTTTCCCTCATCAAAGACCTTGATCTGCCTACTGTTTTCCTTGCCAGGCATAGTGCTGCATGGATAAAAAATACACTGAATATGCCACTGTGGCGTGCTTGTCCAACTACTTGTATACAGTATAATGCCCTTTCTGTACACTCCATTGTGAGTGTTAATAGTAGACTTAGCAGTATACTTTATGTGCTTGTTAGTGTTTGCATGTTATAATCAACAGTACAAACAATCCCCCCAACACATATGGAAGCAACCTGTCTGACAATGGCCACCCCTTCATGTCACAGTACTTTCTTGCGTACAGTCTTCCATATGCCCTTCCTTAGGGACATCATAGGGTGGACCTGCAGTGGTAACCTTCAACACACATGCAGCCACCCACATGCCTATTGCCATATAGGGTACCACTATGGTATAATGCTAGGATGGCCGTTTCTTACTGATATACCCAGCAAATTGTGTCCTAAAAGTAAGCTATGCACAGGTGTAACTGGGGTCCATCATATCATAACACAGTCCTGACCTGCTTCCTTTAAGAGCTATACTTTATAATTTCTTTTGGATGTGCTCTTCATTAACCTTGATAACCGTTGTATACACATTTCTCTCTCCTTCACTGACTACTGTTCCCCTTGATAAAACACTTAACAGGCACTGCATATTTCCCCATAGCAAGTATTTCTACTGAGAAACATTCATTAGCATCTACAGACAAGTGCTGCTCAAAAAATGTGTCACATACCTTCAAAAAGTAGAAATTTGGCTTTCCACAGTGTTGATTATTCTTAACAGGTAATGCTTGTTGTGAGTCTGTAGCTCTCTGACTTCTTACATAGTGTGATGAGGCTTCCTGCAGTTGCCAAGGTTTATATTGTGCTGATTCATGCCTCTGAGCACGATTATGCAAATGAAGCTCAGCTCATGAATGTCCCTGAATTGCTCATGCTGCACATCGTGTCCATGAGCAGACTCTCGCTGACAATTCTACATGGAGTCATGCACACTGCTGAACACCTGTGAGGTGCATTGTGCATGCATGGACATAGAAATATTGCCAGGTGGTTCTCTGCCATTCCCAGTTTCATCCTGTTAGACATGGGGTCACCAAAGAGTACTATCACTGAAGTACTTGCACAATATGCAATACAGCTGAACTCTGGTTGTCAAATTTCATACCTCGAACCCTGAATTGTACAAGTTCTAAAATGTCATGATCCATCTCAAACCCTGCCAGTGGCCTCATTGTGAGTTGCTTTACATTGAATGTCAGTTATCACGGTTGGAAATGGGATGAGCTTGAGATTACAACTATTATTTTGTGGTATAAGAACTGCTTAATGGACATGGCTTTGGAAGGCATTAGTACTTGCATGGCAACCTTGGTAGTGCTCTCAGGAGATGAACATTTTTTTTCCACTTCTTGAATAGAGCCCACCAAGACCATTTGCTGGAGGACTGTTACGAAGGCTCACAGTGTAAGGTGAATACATGGCAGTGTCTCGCCAGGGTGGGTACTGCAGCCACTGCCATATATTGAACTGGTGAGCACCACCACTGCAGTGACCTGAAGAGGTGCTATTCAGACCCTCTTCTGTGATGGGAAATAGAAGAAGTCAGAATGACAGCACCTTAGATGTACTGTAAGTATATTTTAAACTGTTGCTGTACTTAAATGGCTGTCTTTTATGATCACATAGCTCCAAAGGCATTGTGGAGAATCATCAGCAGTATCAGGAGAGGTTGGCCTGCCTTTCCAAGGTGCATGGGTGAGTACACCTGTTTTATACTGTACATTCTGAGATTGTTTAGTTGTTAGATTCAGATTCACAGCCTAATAATTGGACATTTAGCAGTAAATCTTTAAACTTGTGAGGCAGTTTCATTATTGAGAATATGGTATCACCTATTGGTTATTAAGCATTGCCTGTCAGCTGCTTTCGGCAGTTAGCCATTTCACTGATTTGTTAGTATATGTGCTTGTTGGTTAATAGAAGTTTGGCAGTAGTAGCGCTGTCACAGTGGCTCAACAGACAGTACGTTTGCCTCTCATGGCTCTTAATAGGAAAGTTCTGTATTCTTTTTCCACAGCAGGTGCTTTTCTTC
The DNA here is from genome assembly GCF_019279795.1 of Protopterus annectens. Classification (NCBI taxonomy): domain Eukaryota; kingdom Metazoa; phylum Chordata; order Ceratodontiformes; family Protopteridae; genus Protopterus; species Protopterus annectens. The sequence goes on from NC_056737.1 coordinate 1,832,436,039, forward strand.
CAACCGTATTACAAACACTTCTATGTTACAGCATGGTGGGGGAGCATCAACTGCTGTCCTGTGAATGAGTCTTCTGCAGGGCCCTGTCTGACTGACTTTGTGGTAGCATCATATGGCAGACAGGATCATTTTTACTGTGCATAGAAAAGTATATATGTATAACACACACACAAACACACACACACACATGTAGCTGTACAATTGTATGAAAACATAATTACAGCACATTCATTCATAAAGCAATCATGAGGTCTGGATTTAGCACAGCTGCACATACAACTTGTTCATGTTACAGAGGTTGTGCAACTCAAGTTGCATGTTTGCATTTGTAGTATACTCACTGTATTATCACTATTGTTTTAGCATGAGAGCAATGCAGTTGTAGGTGGGGTAATATACTTTCATTCTTATGTAGTAAATTATTTCACTGCATGCTTGCATTTCTGTCATTCATCTTCTTTGTCTCCATCATTTCTGTTTATTATGTTTCTTTTTGGTTTGGTTTGTTGCTGATCTGCATTTATGTTTCTTCTATAGTAACATCAATAGCAAAACCTGCCAAAACCAACCAGTCCACAATGACCAACACCACCTTGCCCTATCATCTACCCAGGCTGTTGGGACTGTTCCCCAGAGGTATATGTGGAAGTGGTTGATAGGCCATCTAGCCATGCCCCTGGTGGTGGTGCTTCAATTGTCTGGGCTGCTATGGTTCCCACTGGTGACCCTGGCAAGGGTGAGGTCCCTTGTTTACAGAGATGGTAAGTGAGCTGCTGGACTGGTGCCTTAATGCCTGCATCAGCCACCTGGAAAGGATCTTTTTGCAGCTTGCAGAGTTCCATCCCTGTCCCTCACTGGCCCTACCATTAGAGGCAGGACCTAGTGTTAAGGGTGCCTAAGGTGGGGCCCAAACTCCCACTAGTTCTGACACAGGCAGGACAATAATGTCATTTATACACACTTTATCCTCCGTCCCTCTGTTCCCCTCCCTTTTGTATTTGTGCTCTCCCTTGCTTGTTGTCCAGTCCCCCCAGCCTCTATTATCTTCTTTCTGTCTGATGTGTCCTCCTCCAATGTGCTTCCCCTCCCTAAGTGTGAAAGCACCCCCCCCCCAGCCTTGTATGTCTACATTTTGTTCTTGTGTCCCTGTTAAATATCATAACCCTTTTACCACCCCTTCAAACTGTGGTATTTCCTTTCCCAACTTATTTTCCTGCTATATGTAAAATGGGCAGCTGTCACTGAAAGAAATTACCCCTTCTTCTTCCTAACAGCATTCTGTTCTTTCCTTAGTATTTCTCCTTATGTGCTTCTCCTTTTTTAGAACTGTCTTAGCGTTCCACTTTCACCCTTTAATTTGGTTAAAAAAATAGATGAAACCACTGTATCAAGCCCTTTAAGCCTGTTACCTGCCTTTTCCATATCGCTGCTTAAATGCATCTGCAAATGCACTGAGCTACACTGAGGCTCATGCACATGCCATGTTCACAAATGTTTCTTTTTTGCATTCCTTTCTGGACACTGAAGGATACATGCCCTTACCACAAGTCCTGCTCTGGCCATTAGCAGGTTTTTAGTTAACTGCTGTGTTCACACTACCTTTTCATGATGTTAATTCTTTAATTAACCTCACGCTCTGTCATGCCCAATAAGTAAACAGCTGCTGTACTTACGAGATCACAGCTGCCATGTTTCTGAATCTTAGGGTGTGTGAGATCAGAAAAATAACACCTCAGGACAAATATTCTTTGTATGTCTTTTGCTTAGGTAAACATTTTTCCATTGTTTGTGAAATTTGCAGAGTTTTATTTTTGCTGCTGTTAGAGACATGAAAATGGAAAATCAAAGTAAAATTTCTTAAAGTGTAACAAGGTTTGGGTTTATCTCTGGAGCTTTAAGCTCTCTCAGTCTCCAGGACTGAACTGATGGTGGTGTTAGTTGCCTCTTTCAGACATAAGAAGAAACAAAAACATGTTTAACACAGTTAGAAAGTCCTCACCAAGTCCTCATCCTGAAAACCAAGAATGGAAAAAAAATGACATCTACTTATTCTCCTAAAAATAGAATGGAGGAAGAACTGACTGCTGCTACTCATTCTCCTGCTGGTGTATCTAAATTACCTGTTAGAACTGTAACTGAAAAATCGTCAGTTATGCTGTTCGTTTTGTTACGTTCAGAATTTCATAAGATCGTAAACTTGAAAACTTGACTGTCACCAGCAAAGTGTTTAAAATACTGTAGCATTCCTCTCCCAGAAACCGACTTTGAAAAGTTGATAAAGGAAATTTTAAACTTTATTAAATTTGCTTTTATTTAGTTACAAAATGGGCATGTATACATTAATAGAAAAGAAAAGCTATTGCAAACCATTTGATTTTCATGTTATATATATTTTTTCTCTTTTAATGATCATCATTCATTCCAAAATTATATAAATTGCTCAAGTCCTGCCTTCTTTGAATTTTCATTCCTCCTGCTCCTCCTGAACATTATTCTGAATGTGATATTGACACAGATTCCATTTACTTCTATGCAACTTGCGCCTTCTCTTTTTGATCCAGATCACACCACATTATATTATGTCCTATACACATTATTCAGTCACTCATGATTGGTTTAGATTTTGATTTCCATTTTTTAATAACTACTTTTTTGGCAGTCAGTAATGGCGAACTTAGTAAGATCTTACTAGATCTATGTAATTCATTTTCTATATCCCAGCTCATAAGAATCATCTACTTAGTTAAGGTAATTCGCTGCCCTAACATTTTTGATAATGTAACCTGTAGGAAACTTTTAGCTTGTTATATTCCCCAAAAGCATGTTCCCAGTTACCCTGCTATTTCCCATCCCACTTCCAGCATTTGCTAAGGACAAATTCTCTGAAGTGTTCTCGGTGTAGAAAAATACCAATTTAAACACTTCTGTACAAAAATTCTATACTTCTAAACTTGTTACACACTTGGGAGCCATACAGATATGTTCCCACCCTTCCTTTGTATATTGCCTTTCCATTCTCACCTTCCCAGTCATTTCTAACCTCCTCTGATTGATTCTTGTAGTTATAATGCATTATTTCATATGCTTTACTAATTAAACATTTTAGTAGCAGTTACTCCATACCCAGAAGTAAAGAGCGAAAAATACTTGCTCTGCCCAATGAATTTCTTATTTGTTTCTCATCTGCTTGCTGAAGGGTTTTTGAAATGTTGAATAGCAGGAGTAATATAGCCCACAAAACAACATCCAGACCAGTTTGTAGGCAAGGGGGGGTAGGCACGATCACCACAAATGTAGTAACAGTCCTCTGTCATGCCTATGCCACGCCCCCAGATATAGCTTTTTAGGTGTAAAGAGTTCCAACACACTCTCATGTCTAGTGTCATTTCATTTACTGATTCCCACTGGTACAGTTCCAATTGTGGCATAATATGTGTCTCCACGATTTGTGGTTGCAAGCTGGAGAGACACAATCTTTGTAAAGTTAGTCAGATTACACCAAGTTAAGTTAGTGTCACTAAATTCCTTTTCAAATGTCACCTGTGATGCAGGGATTGGAGTTAATGGGAATCCCTGCCTTAGAATGATGAGGCATATGCAAACACACACAACCGTTTGTCACATTTAAGTCTACAGCATATTGTCGAACCAAGAAGAAACTAATTTCTCTTGACCAGTTATAGTTGCCACCTATCTGTTTTTATCTGGACTATCCAGAAATCAAATAGATTTTCTGGTAGTCTGAAAAACACTGTACAAACTCTGGTATTTTGTTTAAAAAAAAAAGAAACAGGCTGTCAGAGTTTGTTAAATTGGCAGATTTACTATGCTTTATATATATATATATATATATATATATATATATATATATATATATATATAGATATATATATATATGTAAAAGGACAGTAAATCAGTAAAAAGGTATCACTATCAGAAAGAGGGCGTTACCCTCGTGTAATGCAATGATGACATCAAGTAAAGGGTGGAAAGTAGGTGGAGAATGGGTGGGGCTGTGGGAGGTGCAATGGGTGCGGCCTAAGTCAGGTTTAAGGGACAATGAAAAGTGGCAACCCTGTGACCAGTTTATAAATGGAAACAGCAACAAAAACAAAATAAAAGCACCTGCTGTCACTGAATTCATCATGGACTGTTGTATGAGTTGATTTTATCTTTTAATCCTTCACTGGGGCAGATAGTTCATCGTGTGACTTTCAGTCTTCCTTTGCTGATAAAGATGATTCATTACAGTGTGATGACTGAATCCAAGCTGGTAGTCCTGTGCAGTGGATTGCAGTGGTGGTGGTAAGCAGAACCTAAAAAGGGCCTTTCCACTTTGGACTCAAACAATTCTTTCTCTGGAAAAGTTTTAACATAAACACAATCAATGGGGCGCAGTTGGTGACAGGGCTCGTCAGGAGGTTGAGGAAGAGCTGCTCGTACAGTTCTGTGGTACTGCTGCAAGAAATTAATATGTTTTATGCAGTAAGACAATATAACATCATCTATTAGAGTTAAATTGTCCTTTGACGCAGGGGGAGTAACTGGAAGAGCCATGAGTCTCCCCATTAATATCTCATAGGAACTCAATCTCCCTGTGGAATGTAATGTACTCCTCTTACTCATTAATGCTAAGGGAAGTGCCTCTAGCCATTTAATATTTATTTCACTACAGATCTTTGCGGTGTTATTTGTAAGGGTCCTTTTGACCATTTCTACCAATCCAGATGACTGTGGCTAGTTGTGACGGTGAAGACTTAACCTAGTCCTAAAAATCTTACAAAGCTCTTAGTTCAGAGAGTTGTTCATAGGTTCATTGGATTATACTAGACTATTGGCCCGGAGGCTCTAATAATCCTAGCCAAGAATTTCACCCATGTTCCCTCAACGTCAGCACCTTCCCCTGTCCAGCAAGGACACAGGTGGGATCCCAGGGGTATATTTTTATTAAAATGTTTTCCTGATCACTATTGATAGTACAAGGTACACACCCCTAGAAATGAAATCAAAAATAAGTTTCTTAAGAACCGTTACTGAATCTGCTTTGTGGCATGGGTAAGCTTTCACCCATGCAGAAAACATGGATACCACCACCAGTATATATTGTAAATTATGGACCTTTGGCATCTGGAAAAGTCCAGATGCACATTAACAAAAGTTCCCCAAGGTGGTGGTAAGCATGCAGGCCTAATGTTTGCATTTTTGCTAACATTGTGTGTAAACATACTGTATAATTGTTAACATACTGAAGTATCAAAAAAGAGAAATGAGGAGCATAGTAACTTCAGGTAATTTGATTAAATAATGCTGTCTTACCTGTATGGGCTATGGGCTGGTAAATGATATGCCCTTGCTCGGTAAAGTAGCAAGGAGGCAGGTGCCACCAGTTTGCCATCCGGATGTTGCCATAACCCGTCAGCAGATTTACTGCATCTGCCTTTAAGCCGCCTCTAAACTTCTCCCTGTAATGCTTCAGCTTGGAAAATTGATACTCTTAAAATCAAACACATCATCACTGTTAGATTCTTGCAATAAACATGACATTTCATTTTGCAAAACGTCCTACAACTTGCTTAGCAGAGTGATCTGCCAAATTATTTCCCTTTGAAACAGTATCCATACCCTTTTGATGGGCTCTACATTTAACTACTGCTAATACTTTAGGTAACAAAAGAGCATCTAAAAGAACATTGACATAGAAAGAACTTTTAATCTGAGTTCCTGCTGAAGTTAAAAATCCCCAGTGTTCCGAAAGTTGCTCAAAATTCTATACTACTCCAAAGCCATAGCAACTGTCTATATAGATGTTTGTGTCTTTTCCTCTGGCTAGCTCACAAGCCCTTTGTAGAGCCACTAACTTGGTTACCTGGGCAGAATATACACCTTCTAATCTTTGCTGAAGCAAAACATTATTACTTGTGCAGACAGATATTCCTGCAACCAAATTTCAGTTTCGATCTCTTCCATAAGAACCATCCACAAATAGATGTAGTTCCAAGTTGGGTATAGGAGTGTCCTTTAAGTCATTCTTAGGAAAAAGTAGATAATTCGTCACACACACACACACACACACACACACACACACACACACACACACACACACACACACACACACACACACACACACACACACACACACATCTTCAGCAGTTGGCAACAAAGATGCAGGATTTAGAACAGGACAGAGTATGAGAGAAATAGTAGGATCAGAAAGAAATGAGAGTTCATATTTAGTTAGACATGCAGCCGAGACGGGTTGAGTTTTTATTTTAAGTAACAGAGATGGTAGAGAATGAGGGACGGCTACCATAAGATCATGCTGGAACACTAGTCACTGCACAAGATCGAATATGGTGGTAGTAGCCACCACCACCCTTAAACACAGTGGAAATCCTTTTGCAACAGAATAAAGTGCTGTACTATAATAAGCTAATGGACCATAGTTGCCCCTATGTTTCTGTGCAAGCACCCATTGAGCAAACCAATTTTTTCATGAGAAAATAAAATGAAAGTCTTTCCATAATCTGGTAACCCTAAGGCTGGGGCAATAGCTAAGCTTGCTATAAGTTTTGAAATTAATTTTCTTCCTCAGTATTCCAAGGGAGGGGCTATGGTGTATCCTAAGATTTGTAAAAGGTTTAGAAATTTCTGCATAGTTAGAAATCTACTGTCTGCAGTATCCTGTCATACATATGAAAGAGCTAAGCCGACGCTAAGTACTTGGTCATGGGGCTTTAGTTATTGCCTCAATACAGGATGGTAGCATCTGCCTGCTACCCTGAGATATCTGATGACCAAGATAATGTACCTGAGATGACCATAGCTGTAACTTTGCTGTCGACACCTTATGTCCTTTTTCTGCAATTTTAGTTAAAATACGTATTTTATCCTGCTGACACTGCTGAAAAGAATCAGATGCTATTAGTAAAGCATCTACTTATTGCACTTATACAGACCCACCTGGAAATGTCACATCTTCCAAATAAGTTTTTTTAGAATTTTAGAAAATAATTAAGGAGATTCAGTGTATCCCTGTGGTAACCATGTCCATATATATTGCTGTCTGTTGTAAGTAAAGACAAACAGAAACTGACTTTCAGGGTAGGTAGGTATAAAAAAGAATGCTGAACATAGAACTATCACAGAAAAATATTTTGCTGTAGGTGGTATTCAACTCAGTATTGTTGCTGGATTTGGAACTACAGGAAAAGGTAATACTGCATTGTTTACAGCCCTCAAATCTCGCACAAACCTATAAGTATCTTTTCCTTGCTTCTTTACAGACAGAGAATAGAAGTATTACAAGGGCTTTTAGCTGACAGTCCTTGTACTAAAGACTGAACTTTCCTGGTTCTGCAGATTTTAATACACCTACTTCATTAGCATGTTTAGCCCGTAAGTTATCAGGTACCTGCTGCAGCAGTTTTTCTGCTCTCTGTATACCTTCAACAGGCTGTTCTTCAGCTTGTGCTAAGACTGCTGATACTTCCCCCTCTGATTCTGTTGGAACATCCAAATACACCTCTTCTAATGTACAGTAAATAGTACAACTCAGTTTGCATAGCCGAGCTCTTCCTAGCAAGTTCACTGGTGCAGTAGTACTCAAAAGGAAAGAATGCCTTTCCTCAACGGTTCCTAAAGAAATAGGTATAGGTTCTGAAACAGGATACATAACAGTAGTACTTGTCATCCCAACTGCTTTTACCTTATGTTTTGAGACTGTTTTTTGACTATTTGAAGTAACATTTAATAAAGACCTAGTGGCTCCAGTGTCCACTAGGAAAGGAAATTCCTTTGAATCTATTTCTGTCTGAACTTGGGGCCCTTTTTGATTATTGGTAGGAGACAATTTATTTCTGTTTCATTATTCTGACATGGTCAATATGGTGATTCCTGACTCCTTCCAATGTGAGGAGGTGGTGAGGGAAATGCCATATTGTTATAATGTGGCTGCCATTCAGTCCATTTACCTTGGACTCTGCATTCACTTGTGTGGGCATTCTCCAATCCAATGTCCTGCTTCACCACAGTTGAAGCAAGATTCATCAGATGAGGCAGGAGGGGCACTGACAACGCCTTGTTGCTAACCAGCTGTACCTTGTTCCCCTTGATCAGCAGTCTTACTAAACCCCCTCTCCCCCTTCCCCTGTCGCTGCTTTGTCCCCTAAGGGATTCTGATTACCTGGTTTGCAAAGTTAACAGCGTATCTTTTCTCCATTTTTTCCTGATACTCAGTACAGTGATTTGCAACACTTAATAAGGATTCCAAGTCCTTTTTCCTGCTCAATCTATAAGCACTTACTTTATTTGATTTTGTACAGGGACTTGCAGACCCTGCACAAAAGTAACTTAAAATAGATGGCTTAGCTTGTTCTTCGGGCTCTGGTATTCCTGAATGTTGAGCAAACACTGCTTTAAGGCTGCTCAAATAATCTGCAGTTGCTTCCCCTTTATTTTGCTTACATGCCTTTATCTTAAACCAATCTATCTTAACTTGACATACTTCTGTAATTTTATTTAACAACACTATCCGTTTGTCTAGAAGTGCATTCCCTGTGAGAGTAAAATCTGTTATTCCAGCAATTGTTTTCTTATTTCATCTGAAGTGACTAACCAAAGCAGCTAGTTTACATCTGTCAAAGTAGGGTTATAATATTCTATTATAGTTTTTAGTTCCTCTCTAAACCTTAATGGGTTTTCTCTAATATTTGGAATACTTTTGGACATAGTATGCAAATCAGCAGGGCTCCAAGGGTGATGAACAGGCTCTGTATTATTAGTCCCAATATTTCTCTAAATGGTGCCAAAAGATCCTCTCCAGAGCCAAAGGTGTCTTGTCCTACCTGTATGCATGTGTGATGAGCCACTGGAGTGTCAAATGTTAATGCTCTTGTTGTAGAGGTAGAAGCTTGTTGAAAATAATAATAATAATAAAACCATTTCAGACGGATAGAGTGCTAATGACCGTCGCTGATCAACCAAGAAAAAGCACTCGGACAGCCGTTTACGCCCTAGGAGCTTTATTAACACAGCACAACAACCAGTAAAGAGACACACTAACGCTGATGACGAATAGTATGTTTTCATCCAATACTTCCTCAGAATAACCAACAAATCCACCTTCCCATCATTAATAGCCCACCCAGTTAACATGTCAGTCATTAATTGAAAAAAAGTTAATTAACAAAAGTTGATTAATAAAAGTTAGGGCCAACTCATATATTCAATAGATAAGATATTTAAAATGCATCTTATTCTTTCAAAACTTCCTTCATTACATTTTCCAAGGAACCCTATACATTAAAAACACTTTTAATAAAATATAATAGTAATGTCTTTCAGCTTTTCCCGGTTAGGGGTCACCACAGCAGAACTCTGGTCCACTAATGATTGGCAGTGGATTTTTACGGTGCTGAGTTGCCTGCCCCATGCCCAACCTTCAAAGAAGGCACACCCACTCATGCACACACCCACATGCATGTCTTTAAACATCACTCGACCGTGAGCAGGATATGCAGACTCCACACACAAGGCGCTCCAGCCGAGAATCGAACCGGAGAACCTCTTCCTGTGAGGCAACAACACTAACCGCTGCACCATCGTGGATATGTATTAAAAATGCCTGCAATATTCCAATTCTTACCAACATATAAAAACATACCAAAATAATACTTTGCAAACTAAAACAATGTTTAGAAAGGTCACACAGGAAAACCAATTGGTTAAAAACACAAAAAAGAAAAATCTAGCAAACCTAGAATTTCCACTGTGTGATACCTTAAACCTCTTGAATCAGAGGTTTAAGTTTGCCTCTGATTCAAGAGGTTTAAGATGCCTCTGATTCAAGAGGTTTAAGGTTGCCTCTGATTCAAGAGGTTTAAAGTTGTCTCTGATTCAAGAGGTTTAAGATGCCTCTGATTCAAGAGGTTTAAGGTTGCCTCTGATTCAAGAGGTTTAAGGTGCCTCTGATTCAAGAGGTTTAAGGTATGGCTTGCCTCTGATTCAAGAGGTTTACGGTATCACACAGTGGAAATTTTAGCTTTACTAGATTTTTCTGTTTGTGTTTTTAACCAATTGCTTTTCCTGTGTGACCTTTTTAAACATTGTTTTAGTTTGTTAGTTGGTATATTTTGTAGACACTCTTAGGTTTATGGATAGCAGTTGGGTATGACTACCCTGTGTTTCCAATAGTCAAACATTCCTCTTATGCTGTGCTGCTGATGTCAAAAGAAGGCAGAAACATGCATGTCCACACCTAGAGGGGTTTGGCTTTATTGGCCTGAAATTATCCATAAAAAGACTTAAAAGTAAAAGAAAAAAGTCATGGACATTCAGAATTGCCATTTAGCTGAAACACCTGGCATGCTTAAAGGGTAATTATAATAATACTTTACTGAACTCTAGTGTCAAATCCATATATAACACTAAACCATACTCCATAATATATTAAAACAAAGACATATATGTTAAAACATTTGCAAATATAAAAGATAAAAGAATGTAAAAATTTATAAAATATAAAACACTTGTATAGACAGGGAATTGTTTAAAACATCGCTATAATCAACACACAAACCTATTAAAATCACTGTAAAACCATTTCTATATAAAAGGAAATACAGCTCAGAGAATTTTTCAAGGGAACAATAGGAAAAGCTAAAGCTATAATTTGGCAGCTCTTAATTTCAGTACAGGTGCCAGAGAGACCATCTCATTTAGGCCCAGCCATTTATTTTCCTTAAGGACCAGTTGCCAATATACTTCCCTATATTCTATTTGGGTCTCCCATGGCCCCACTCTGATATCCATTTGTACTTCCTCCAACACAAAAAAAATGTAAAAGATGCCTCCCCACACATTTGTGTATGTTTATATAATGCATTCTTATTATTGTCTTTCTTAATGTAAATAAGCTGATAAATTCTCCTTTTCAAACACCTTCCCGTTTTTCCTACATAAAATCCTTCACATTTACCACATATGGCAATATAAACTAACCCCTTTGAGTCACAGTTGGAGTACACTTTCGCTGTCATATACTTCTTCCTACTAGGGACATATATTTCTGATTTATTAGATATATATTAACATTGTGGACAAGCCCCACATTTGTAAAGCCCCACATTTGTATGTCCCCACTTTCTTATCCGCTTTACTAAAACTCTTCTTTTCTAACATTTACCTTTTCTAAAAACAAATTTCAAGGGAAATCCGACAGTTTACCAAATCTACTCCATTTGTCTTTAAGGATGTCTGTAATGATGTCAGTATCCCCAGTATAATCTACCACAAAAATGTTTTCAAGCCTATTCTCCATACCATTTTCAAGTGTGTTTTCCCCCTTCTTTTGTGTTTTCCTTCCCTAAAATGGGGGCAAACTTATGTCTATTTCCAAGGACCTCCTTAAAGGTTTTGTTAATTAATCTTTTGGGGTAGCCCCTTTTTAAAAATATAGATTTTAATAATTCACCTTCCTCCATGAAGTCCTTGTCTTCTGACGTCATTCTACTGCCCCTGACGTATTGCCCTTTCACAATACTCTTTTTCTGTACATATGAGTGCGCAATCTGAAAATGTAAAAAGGAATTACAATAGGTATCCTTCCTGTGGACCTTTGATATAAATTTATTACTACTGTAATGAATCCTAATGTCACATCTAAGTAATCTATAAACCCATGTCCCATTTTGTAAGTGAATCTTAAAATTCTGTACTCCTTGTGATGTAATCCAAAAATTCACTAAACATATCCTCACTCTCTATCCAAAACAGACATATATCATCTAAAAAATGTTGGTAAAGAACCCAACAATCTTTATGTATAGAATTAAAAACAAACTTCTTATCCCACCAGGCTAACACCAAATTGGCATATGTTGGGGCACACGTGGCCCCCATTGCTACGCCCATCAATTGTCGAAAGAATTCTCCCTCAAAATAGATGAAATTATGCTTGAGAACTATTTCCATCAATACTAGAATCACGTATATATCCTTATCACTAAAATCCTTATTGTCCCTTAGAATTTCTTCTAGAAATTCCAAACCTTCTTTATGAGGGATAGAAGTAAAGAGGTCAATAACATCTATTGTGATTAAAATAATATTCTCCTTAAATAAAGCACTTCTTACATTTCTAAGAAAGTCCCAAGAGTCCTTAATTACATTAGTTACATTTAAAGAAATATTTTTTAGTCTTTAATCAAGATATTTCACAATAAGGACTGTAATAGATTGACTAGCCACTACCACAGGTCTCATGGGTGGGTCACTTAAATCCTCATGTACCTTTGGAATTCCGAATATAGTAGGTACTCTTGGTTCTTTATTATACAGAAACCTAAACGTATCTGTGTCCAATTAGTTGTAACTTCTATACTTTGGATTTATTCTGGTGGCTAAGGTTTCATATCTGATGGACACATGAGTGTAAGAAGATGGATCTATTGTGTGTCTCATTTATTCCTAGCAGGGAGATGTTGGTAGTTGCCAAATGGACTGTCCTCAAGTCTACTGTCAGTTGCATTGTCTTGTGATATTGCGTCCATCTGGTCTTTGGCCAGCACCAACATGCTCAAGAGTCAGTCTGTTACTGTTTCTATTGTTTGCTTCAAGACTGTTTGCATTGCAGGCATTTTTACTACAGCCACATGGCTCTTGTGGCAGTAATTTATGAAATATTGTGGTCTGATTTTTCACAAATAGAACTTTTTTTAGCATCTTTGTGCTTAAGGTTTGCCTTTTATATGATCTTTTTGACTCAGACTTGTTTATACTATTTGGGATATTCCCAGATGTATCTTCACTGCAAAACACCCCAGTATGCAAGATCTTACAGATATGTGAGAACTTGTTTTATCACAATAGTTCTCTGCAATATGTACTTTAATATTCTACCTCTGCACCTCATGTTGTATGGTCTTCCAACTTCTTTATTTGGAATGTCCTCTCAGTACTTTTTTTTCTTGTGTATGGCAGCTTACTTATGTTCCATGAAGATCAGAACTAGGGAATATGAGTATGGGTGCCCTTACATTTTGGCCCAAGATGGCACATTATCTCCAAAGATGACACATTTGAGCTCAAGATCATAGAAGAAAAATCCTGCCAAGCATGTTCACAGTATGGCAGGCAAGCAGTTTCCTGCCTAAGGTGTCGTCTGCCGTGGAGATGGTGAGTTTGCAGCAGTATCTCGTTTTTTGCATTAGTGAACTTGCTCTTCCTAGTCTTTCCCTCATTAAAGACCTTGATCTGCCTACTGTTTTCCTTGCCAGGCATAGTGCTGCAAGGATAAAAAATACACTGAATATGCCACTGTGGCGTGCTTGTCCAACTACTTGTATAGAGTATAATGCCCTTTCTGTACACTCCATTGTGAGTGTTAATAGTAGACTTAGCAGTATACTTTATGTGCCTGTTAGTGTTTGCATGTTATAATCAACAGTACAAACAATCCCCCCAACACATATGGAAGCAACCTGTCTGACAATGGCCACCCCTTCATGTCACAGTACTTTCTTGCTTACAGTCTTCCATATGCCCTTCCTTAGGGACATCATAGGGTGGACCTGCAGTGGTAACCTTCAACACACATGCAGCCACCCATATGCCTATTGCCATATAGGGTACCACTATGGTATAATGCTAGGATGGCAGTTTCTTACTGATATACCCAGCAAATTGTGTCCTAAAAGTAAGCTATGCACAGGTGTAACTGGGGTCCATCATATCATAACACAGCCCTGACCTGCTTCCTTTAAGAGCTATACTTTATAATTTCTTTTGGATGTGCTCTTCATTAACCTTGATAACCGTTGTATACACATTTCTCTCTCCTTCACTGACTACTGTTCCCCATTGATAAAACACTTAACAGGCACTGCATATTTCCCAGTAGCAAGTATTTCTACTGAGAAACATTCATTAGCATCTACAGACAAGTGCTGCTCAAAAAATGTGTCACATACCTTCAAAAAGTAGAAATTTGGCTTTCCACAGTGTTGATTATTCTTAACAGGAATGCTTGTTGTGAGTCTGTAGCTCTCTGACTTCTTACATAGTGTGATGAGACTTCCTGCAGTTGCCAAGGTTTATATTGTGCTGATTCATGCCTCTGAGCACAATTATGCAAATGAAGCTCAGCTCATGAATGTCCCTGAATTGCTCATGCTGGACATCGTGTCCATGAGAAGACTCTCGCTGACCATTCTACATGGAGTCATGCACACAGCTGACCACCTGTGAGGTGCATTGTGCATGCATGGACATAGAAATATTGCCAGGTGGTTTTCTGCCATTCCCAGTTTCAATAGGAAAGTTCTGTATTCTTTTTCCACAGCAGGTGCTTTTCTTCCAACCGTATTACAAACACTTCTTTGTTACAGCATGATGGGGGAGCATCAACTGCTGTCCTGTGAATGAGTCTTCTACAGGGCCCTGTCTGACTGACTTTGTGGTAGCATTATATGGCAGACAGGATCATTTTTACTGTGCATAGAAAAGTATATATGTATAACACACACACACACACACACACACACACACACACACACACACACACACACACACACACACACACACACACACACACACACACATGTAGCTGTACAATTGTATGAAAACATAATTACAGCACATTCATTCATAGAGCAATCATGGGGACTGGATTTAGCACAGCTGCACATACAACTTGTTCAGGTTACAGAGGTTGTGCAACTCAAGTTGCATGTTTGCATTTTTAGTATACTCACTGTATTATCACTATTGTTTTAGCATGAGAGTAATGCAGTTGTAGGTGGGGTAATATACTTTCATTCTTATGTAGTAAATTATTTCACTGCATGCTTGCATTTCTGTCATTCATCTTCTTTGTCTCCATCATTTCTGTTTATTATGTTTCTTTTTGGTTTGTTGCTGATCTGCATTTATTTTTCTTCTATAGTAACATCAGTAGCAAAACCTACCAAAACCAACAAGTCCACAATGACCAACACCACCTTGCCCTATCATCTACCCAGGCTGTTGGGACTGTTCCCCAGAGGTATATGTGGAAGTGGTTGATAGGCCATCTAGCCATGCCCCTGGTGGTGGTGCTTCACTTGTCTGGGCTGCTATGGTTCCCACTGGTGACCCTGGCAAGGGTGAGGTCCCTTGTTTACAGAGATGATAAGTGAGCTGCTGGACTGGTGCCTTAATGCCTGCATCAGCCACCTGGAAAGGATCTTTTTGCAGCTTGCAGAGTTCCATCCCTGTCCCTCACTGGCCCTACCATTAGAGGCAGGACCTAGTGTTGAGGGTGCCTAAGGTGGGGCCCAAACTCCCACTAGTTCTGACACAGGCAGGACATTCAGGACAATAATGTCATTTATACCCACTTTATCCTCCGTCCCTCTGTTCCCCTCCCTTTTGTATCTGTGCTCTCCCTTGCTTGTTGTCCAGTCCCCCCAGCCTCTATTATCTTCTTTCTGTCTGATGTGTCCTCCTCCAATGTGCTTCCCCTCCCTAAGTGTGAAAGCAACCCCCCAGCCTTGTACGTCTACATTTTGTTCTTGTGTCCCTGTTAAATACCATAACCCTTTTACCACCCCTTCAAACTATGGTATTTCCTTTCCCAACTTATTTTCCTGCTATATGTAAAATGGGCAGCTGTCACTGAAAGAAATTACCCCTTCTTCTTCCTAACAGCATTCTGTTCTTTCCTTAGTATTTCTCCTTATGTGCTTCTCCTTTTTTAGAACTGTCTTAGAGTTCCACTTTCACCCTTTAATTTGGTTAAAAAAAATAGATGAAACCACTGTATCAAGCCCTTTAAGCCTGCTACCTGCCTTTTCCATATCGCTGCTTAAATGCATCTGCAAATGCACTGAGCTACACTGAGGCGCATGCACATGCCATGTTCACAAATGTTTCTTTTTTGCATTCCTTTCTAGACACTGAAGGATACATGCCCTTACCACAAGTCCTGCTCTGGCCATTAGCAGGTTTTTAGTTAACTGCTGTGTTCACACTACCTTTTCATGATGTTAATTCTTTACTTAACCTCAGGCTCTGTCATGCCCAATAAGTAAACAGCTGGTGACCTCACGAGATCACAGCTGCCATGTTTCTGAATCTTAGGGTGTGTGAGATCAGAAAAATAACACCTCAGGACAAATATTCTTTGTATGTCTTTTGCTTAGGTAAACATTTTTTCATTGTTTGTGAAATTTGCAGAGTTTTATTTTTGCTGCTGTTAGAGACATGAAAATGGAAAATCAAAGTAAAATTTCTTAAAGTGTAACAAGGTTTGGGTTTATCTCTGGAGCTTTAAGCTCTCTCAGTCTCCAGGACTGAACTGATGGTGGTGTTAGTTGCCTCTTTCACACACAAGAAGAAACAAAAACATGTTTAACACAGTTAGAAAGTCCTCACCAAGTCCTCATCCTGAAAACCAAGAATGGAAAAAAAATGACATCTACTTATTCTCCTAAAAATAGAATGGAGGAAGAACTGACTGCTGCTACTCATTCTCCTGCTGGTGTATCTAAATTACCTGTTATAACTGTAACTGAAAAATCGTCAGTTATGCTGTTCTTTTTGTTACGTTCAGAATTTCATAAGATCGTAAACTTGAAAACTTGACAGTCACCAGCAAAGTGTTTAAAATACTGTAGCATTCCTCTCCCAGAAACCGACTTTGAAAAGTTGATAAAGGAAATTTTAAACTTTATTAAATTTGCTTTTATTTAGTTACAAAATGGGTATGTATACATTAATAGAAAAGAAAAGCTATTGCAAACCATTTGATTTTCATGTTATATATATTTTTTCTCTTTTAATGATCGTCATTCATTCCAAAATTATATAAATTGCTCAAGTCCTGCCTTCTTTGAATTTTCATTCCTCCTGCTCCTCTTGAACATTATTCTGAATGTGATATTGACACAAATTCCATTTACTTCTATGCAACTTGCGCCTTCTCTTTTCGAAAGATCCCACCACCAATTATTTTATGTCCTATACAACATTCAGTACTTCACTCATGATTGGTTTAGATTTTGATTTCCATTTTTTAATAACTACTTTTTTAGCAGCCAGTAATGGCGAACTTAGTAAGATCTTACTAGATCTATGTAATTCAGTTTCTATATCCCAGCTCATAAGAATCATCTCCTTAGTTAAGGTAATTTGCTGTCCTAACATTTTTGATAATGTAACCTGTAGGAAGCTTTTAGCTTGTTATATTCCCCAAAAGCATGTTCCCAGTTACCCTGCTATTTCCCATCCCACTTCCAGCATTTGCTAAGGACAAATTCTCTGAAGTGTGCTCTGTGTAGAAAAATACCAATTTAAACACTTCTGTACAAAAATTCTATACTTCTAAACTTGTTACACACTTGAGAGCCATACAGATATGTTCCCACCCTTCCTTTGTATATTGCCTTTCCATTCTCACCTTCCCAGTCATTTCTAACCTCCTCTGATTGGTTCTTGTAGTTATAATGCATTATTTCATATGCTTTACTAATTAAACATTTTAGTAGCAGTTACTCCATACCCAGAAGTAAAGAGCGAAAAATACTTGAATGAATTTCTTATTTGTTTCTCAGTCTGCTTGCTGAAGGGTTTTTGAAATGTTGAATAGCAGGAGTAATATAGCCCACAAAACAACATCCAGATCAGTTTGTAGGCGGGGGGGGGGGGGGTAGGCACGATCACCACAAATGTAGTAACAGTCCTATGTCATGCCTATGCCATGCCCCCAGATATAGCTTTTTAGGTGTAAAGAGTTCCAACACTCTCTCATGTCTAGTGTCATTTCATTTGCTGATTCCCACTGGTACAGTTCCAATTGTGGCATAACATGTGTCTCCACGATTTGTGGTTGCAAGCTGGAGAGACACAATCTTTGTAAAGTTAGTCACATTACACCAAGTTAAGTTAGTGTCACTAAATTCCTTTTCAAATGTCACCTGTGATGCAGGGATTGGAGTTAATGGGAATCCCTGCCTTAGAATGATGAGGCATATGCAAACACACACAACAGTTTGTCACATTTAAGTCTACAGCATATTGTCGAACCAAGAAGAAACTAATTTCTCTTGACCAGTTACAGTTGCCACCTATCTGTTTTTATCTGGACTATCCAGAAATCAAACAGATTCTCTGGTAGTCTGAAAAACACTGTACAAACTCTGGTATTTTGTTTAAAAAAAAGTAACAGGCTGTCAGAGTTTGTTAAATTGGCAGATTTACTATGCTTTTTATATATAAAAAGGACAGTAAATCTGCAGTAAAAAGGTATCACTATCAGAAAGAGGGCGTTACCCTCGTGTAATGCAATGATGACATCAAATAATGGGTGGAAAGTAGGTGGAGAATGGGTGGGGCTGTGGGAGGTGCAATGGGTGTGGCCTAAGTCAGGTTTAAGGGACAATGAAAAGTGGCAACCCTGTGACCAGTTTATAAATGGAAACAGGAACAAAAACAAAATAAAAGTACCTGTTGTCACTGAATTCATCATGGACTGTTGTATGAGTTGATTTTATCTTTTAATCCTTCACTGGGGCAGATAGTTCATCGTGTCTTTCAGTCTTCCTTTGCTGATAAAGATGATTCATTACAGTGTGATAATTGAATCCCAGCTGGTAGTCCTGTGCAGTGGATTGCAGTGGTGGTGGTAAGCAGAACCTAAAAAGGGCCTTTCCACTTTGGACTCAAACAATTCTTTCTCTGGAAAAGTTTTAACATAAACACAATCACTGGGGCTCAGTTGGTGACAGGGCTGGTCAGGAGGTTGAGGAAGAGCTGCTCGTACAGTTCTGTGGTACTGCTGCAAGAAATTAATATGTTTTATGCAGTAAGACAATATAACATCATCTATTAGAGTTTAATTGTCCTTTGACGCAGGGGGAGTAACTGGAAGAGCCATGAGTCTCCCCATTAATATCTCATAGGAACTCAATCTCCCTGTAGAATTTAATGTACTCCTCTTACTCATTAATGCTAAGGGAAGTGCCTCTAGCCATTTAATATTTATTTCACTACAGATCTTTGCTATGTTATTTGTAAGGGTCCTTTTGACCATTTCTACCAATCCAGATGACTGTGGATGGTTGTGACAGTGAAGACTTAACCTAGTCCTAAAAATCTTACAAAGCTCTTAGTTCAGAGAGTTGTTCATAGGTTCATTGGATGATACTAGGCTATTGGCCCGGAGGCTCTAATAATCCTAGCCAAGAATTTCACCCATGTTCCCTCAACGTCAGCACCTGTTTCCCCTGTCCAGCAAGGACACAGGTGGGATCCCAGGGGTATATTTTTATTAAAATGTTTTCCTGATCACTATTGATAGTACAAGGTACACAAACCTAGAAATAAAATCAAAAATAAGTTTCTTAAGAACCGTCACTGAATCTGCTTTGTGGCATGGATAAGCTTTCACCCATGCAGAAAACATGGATACCACCACCAGTATATATTGTAAATTATGGACCTTTGGTATCTGGAAAAGTCCAGATGCACATTAACAAAAGTTCCCCAAGGTGTGGTAAGCATGCATGCCCAATGTTTGCATTTTTGCTAACATTGTGTGTAAACATACTGTATAATTGTTAACATACTGAAGTATCAAAAAAGAGAAATGAGGAGCATAGTAACTTCAGGTAATTTGATTAAATAATGCTGTCTTACCTGTATGGGCTATGGGCTGGTAAATGATATGCCCTTGCTAGGTAAAGTAGCTAGGAGGCAGGCGCCACCAATTGGACATCCGGATGTTGCCATAACCCATCAGCAGATTTACTGCATCTGCCTTTAAGCCGCCTCTAAACTTCTCCCTGTGATGCTTCAGCTTGGAAAATTGATACTCTCTTAAAATCAAACACGTCATCACCACTGTTAGATTCTTGCAATAAACATGACATTTCATTTTGCAAAACGTCCTTCTACAACTTGCTTAGCAGAGTGATCTGCCAAATTATTTCCCTTTGAAACAGTATCCATACCCTTTTGATGGGCTGTACATTTAACTACTGCAAATACTTAAGGTAACAAAAGAGCATCTAAAAGAACATTGACATAGAAAGAACTTTTAATCTGAGTTCCTGCTGAAGTTAAAAATTCCCAGTGTTTCCAAAGTTGCTCAAAATCCTATACTACTCCAAAGCCATAGCAACTGTCTATATAGATGTTGGTGTCTTTTCCTCTGGCTAGCTCACAAGCCCTTTGTAGAGCCACTAACTTGGCTACCTGGGCAGAATATACAACTTCTAATCTTTGCTGAAGCAAAACATTGTTACTTGTGCAGACAGATATTCCTGCAACCAAATTTCAGTTTCGATCTCTTCTATAAGAACCATCCACAAATAGATGTAGTTCCAAGTTGGGTATAGGAGTGTCCTTTAAGTCATTCTTAGGAAAAAGTAGATAATTCGTCACACACACACACACACACACACACACACACACACACACACACACACACACACACACACACACACACACACTCTTCACCATCTTCAGCAGTATACACACAGACACACACACACACACACACACACACACACACACACACACACACACACACACACACACACACACACACACTCTTCACCATCTTCAGCAGTACACACACACACACACACACACACACACACACACACACACTCTTCACCATCTTCAGCAGTACACACACACACACACACACACACACACACACACACACACACACACACACACAGTCATGCTCTTCACCATCTTCAGCAGTTGGTAACAAAGATGCAGGATTTAGAACAGGACAGAGTATGAGAGAAATAGTAGGATCAGAAAGAAATGAGAGTTCATATTTAGTTAGACATGCAGCCGAGACGGGTTGAGTTTTTATTTTAAGTAACAGAGATGGTAGAGAATGAGGGACGGCTACCATAAGATCATGCTGGAACACTAGTCACTGCACAAGATCGAATATGGTGGTAGTAGCCACCACCACCCTTAAACACAGTGGAAATCCTTTTGCAACAGAATAAAGTGCTGTACTATAATAAGCTAATGGACAATAGTTGCCCCTATGTTTCTGTGCAAGCACCCACTGAGCAAACCAATTTTTTCATGACAAAATAAAATGAAAGTCTTTCCATAATCTGGTAACCCTAAGACTGGGGCAATAGCTAAGCTTGCTTTTAGTTTTGAAATTAATTTTCTTCCTCAGTATTCCAAGGGAGGGGCTATGGTGTATCCTAAGATTTGTAAAAGGTTTAGAAATTTCTGCATAGTTAGAAATCTACTGTCTGCAATATCCTGTCATACGTAAGAAAGAGCTAAGCCGACGCTAAGTACTTGGTCATGGGGCTTTAGTTATTGCCTCAATACAGGATGGTAGCATCTGCCTGCTACCCTGAGATATCTGATGACCAAGATAATGTACCTGAGATGACCATAGCTGTAACTTTGCTGTCGACACCTTATGTCCTTTTTCTGCAATTTTAGTTAAAATACGTATTTTATCCTGCTGACACTGCTGAAAAGAATCAGATGCTATTAGTAAAGCATCTACTTATTGCACTTATACAGACCCACCTGGAAATGTCACATCTTCCAAATAAGTTTTTTTAGAATTTTAGAAAATAATTAAGGAGATTCAGTGTATCCCTGTGGTAACCATGTCCATATATATTGCTGTCTGTTGTAAGTAAAGACAAACAGAAACTGACTTTCAGGGTAGGTAGGTATAAAAAAGAATGCTGAACATAGAACTATTACAGAAAAATATTTTGCTGTAGGTGGTATTCAACTCAGTATTGTTGCTGGATTTGGAACCACAGGAAAAGTTGGTATTACTGCATTGTTTACAGCCCTCAAATCTTGCACAAACCTATAAGTATCTTTTCCTTGCTTCTTTACAGACAGAGAACAGAAGTATTACAAGGGCTTTTAGCTGACAGTCCTTGTACTAAAGACTGAACTTTCCTGGTTCTGCAGATTTTAATACACCTACTTCATTGGCATGTTTAGCCCATAAGTTATCAGGTACCTGCTGCAGCAGTTTTTCAGCTCTCTGTATACCTTCAACAGGCTGTTCCTCAGCTTGTGCTAAGACTGCTAATACTTCCCCCTCTGATTCTGTTGGAACATCCAAATACACCTGTTCTAATGTACAGTAAATAGTACAACTCAGTTTGCATAGCAGAGCTCTTCCTAGCAAGTTCACTGGTGCAGTAGTACTCAAAAGGAAATAATGTCTTTCCTCACCGGTTCCTAAAGAAATAGGTATAGGTTCTGAAACAGGATACATAACAGTAGTACTTGTCATCCCAACTGCTTTTACCTTCTGTTTTGAGACTGTTTTTTGACTATTTGAAGTAACATTTAATAAAGACCTAGTGGCTCCAATGTCCACTAGGAAAGGAAATTCCTTTGAATCTATTTCTGTCTTAACTTGGGGCCCTTTTTTGATTTATTGGTAGGAGACAATTTATTTCTGTTTCATTATTCTGACATGGTCAATATGGTGATTCCTGACTCCTCCTAATTTGAGGAGGTGGTGAGGGAAATGCCATATTGTTATAATTTGGCTGCCATTCAGTCCATGTATCTTGGACTGTGCATTCACTTGTGTGGACATTCTCCAATCCAATGTCCTGCTAAACCACAGTTGAAGAAAGATTCATCAGATGAGGCAGGAGGGGCACTGACAACGCCTTGTTGCTAACCAGCTGTACCTTGTTCCCCTTGATCAGCAGTCTTACTAAACCCCCTAGCAACTCCTCTCCCCCTTCCCCTGTCACTGCTTTGTCCCCTAAGGGATTCTGATTACCTTGTTTGCAAAGTTTACAGCGTATCTTTTCTCCATTTTTTCCTGATACTCAGTACAGTGATTTGCAACACTTAATAAGGATTCCAAGTCCTTTTTCCTGCCAATCTATAAGCACTTACTTTATTTGATTTTGTACAGGGACTTGCAGACCCTGCACAAAAGTAACTTAAAATAGCTGGCTTAGCTTGTTCTTTTGGATATGGTATTCCTGAATGTTGAGCAAACACTGCTTTAAGGCTGCTCAAATAATCTGCAGTTGCTTCCCCTTTATTTTGCTTACATGCCTTTATCTTAAACCAATCTGTCTTAACTTGACATACTTCTGTAATTTTATTTAACAACACTATCCTTTTGTCTAGAAGTGCATTCCCTGTGAGAGTAAAATCTGTTATTCCAGCAATTGTTTTCTTATTTCATCTGAAGTGACTAACGAAAGCAGCTGGTTTACATCTGTCAAAGTAGGATTATAGCATTCTATTATAGTTTTTAGTTCCTCCCTAAACCTTAATGGGTCTTCTCTAATATTTGGAATACTTTTGGACATAGTATGCAAACCAGCAGGGCTCCAAGGGTGATGAACAGGCTCTGTATTATTAGTCCCAATATTTCTCTAAATGGTGCCAAAAGATCCTCTCCAGAGGCAAAGGTGTCTTGTCCTACCAGTGTGCATGTGTGATGAGCTACTGGAGTGTCAAATGTTAATGCTCTTGTTGTAGAGGTAGAAGCTTGTTGAAAATAATAATAATAATAAAACCATTTCAGACGGATAGAGTGCTAATGACAGTCGCTGATCAACCAAGAAAAAGCACTCGGACAGCTGTTTACGCCCTAGGAGCTTTATTAACACAGCACAGCAACCAGTAAAGAGACACACTAACGCTGATGACGAACAGTATGTTTTCATCCAATACTTCCTCAGAATAACCAACAAATCCACCTTCCCATCATTAATGGCCCACCCAATTAACATGTCAGTCATTATTTGAAAAAAAGTTAATTAACAAAAGTTGATTAATAAAAGTTAGGGCCAACTCGTATATTCAATAGATAAGATATTTAAAATGCATCTTATTCTTTCAAAACTTCCTCATTACATTTTCCAAGGAACCCTATAGATTAAAAACACTTTTAATAAAATATAATGTAAAATATAATAGTAATGTCTTTCAGCTTTTCCCGGTTAGGGGTCGCCACAGCGGAACTCTGGTCCACTAATGATTGGCAGTGGATTTTTACGGTGCTGAGTTGCCTGCCCCATGCCCAACCTTCAAAGGAGGCACACCCACTCATGCACACTCCTACATGCATGTCTTTAAACATCACTCGACCGTGAGCAGGATATGCAGACTCCACACACAAGGCGCTCCAGCCGAGAATCGAACTGGAGAACCTCTTGCTGTGAGGCAACAACACTAACCGCTGCACCATCGTGGATATGTATTAAAAAAGCCCGCAATATTCCAATTCTTACCAACATATAAAAACATACCAAAATAATACTTTGCAAACTAAAACAATGTTTAGAAAGGTCACACAGGAAAATCAATTGGTTAAAAACACAAAAAAGAAAAATCTAGCAAACCTAGAATTTCCACTGTGTGATACCTTAAACCTCTTGAATCAGAGGTTTAAGTTTGCCTCTGATTCAAGAGGTTTAAGATGCCTCTGATTCAAGAGGTTTAAAATTGTCTCTGATTCAAGAGGTTTAAGGTTGCCTGTGATTCAAGAGGTTTAAGATGCCTCTGATTCAAGAGGTTTAAGGTTGCCTCTGATTCAAGAGGTTTAAGGTTGCCTCTGATTCAAAAGGTTTAAGGTATGGCTTGCCTCTGATTCAAGAGGTTTAAGGTAGGGGTGTCCAACCTTTTGGCTTGCCGGGGCCGCATTGAGTGAACAGAAATTGTCTTGGGGCCGCATATAAAATATATCATATAGTTAACTCTTTCGCTGCCACGGGAGACCAAAGTCGACCTGACTGTACTGTAGGTGCATTCGAACAATTAATAAATGTAATAAATGCCTAATATTTGCCTTAAATTTATAATTCTCATTCTGATTTTAATTCTCTAATCTAACAGTTAACTCTAACATCTTAGTTAATATATATATATATATATATATATATATATATATTTGTTTACAAATAAACAGATATTCACTACAGCAGTAGCATTTCTCACTGGGAAAACCACTCCAGCAGTCCATCTGCATACAATGTCAACATTAGCAGTCCTACAATACTATAATCCACAAAAATAAGCCAACAAATTTGCAATAAAGTAAAAAAAATTCACATTACTGACTTAATAAAACAATTCTGAATAAGGTACAAGAGGGTCTCACCCAAACAAATGACTGGTGCCAGAAACATGGCCTCAAGCTAAATGCCAAAAAATGCACAATCACCCCCTTTGAGGAGAGTGATATCCCCACAAATTATCACATTAATAACAATGTTGTAAGCACGCAATCAGTCGTGAGGTGCTTGGGCACCCAGGTTGATAGAAACCTGACTTTTGACCACCACGTTGTCTCCGTTGTACGGAAAGCTTTTTACATGGCCCACCTCATTAGTAAGGGTATCTCATCCAGGGATAAGGAGGTCGTAACATCCCTGTATTCTTCCTTTACAAGAGCAATTATTGAGTGCAACACCCCTTTTGGCAAGTGCCTCAGCAAAACACCCTGCCAAAAGAAAGACTACAACCATTTCTGACAAAAAAAGGTCAAAGGACTGAGTTCACTTAGTTATCCAAACAGACTAAAAAGCTTCTTGCGTTCCTCTGTCTCTCACTGGCCCCTATAAATTTCATCACTGGCTTGCTTTCCAGGCTAAGAAAGATCCTGCCTTAAGAGACTTTCTCCACTTCAGAAATACTGGTTATATTTAAAACACTCACTACAAAGACCACAGCCTTCACTGCAACATAAACAAGCCACTTTGTATGGACAGGTTCTTGACACAAAAACTTTCAACTTCTGTAAAAAGCTCCTCTCATTATCAAACAATGTAGTTCAACAACACTACAACTGGATGGATAGCCATGAATGTACTCCTTAAGTAAGTAGCATAGCCTTCATCAAACTGGAAGGAAAATCCACATACTAAACTTTCCCAGCTGGATGGCTAACATCTAATACTGGTTACTCAAGTCTACTTGTCTAAGAAGAGGGGCTATTTAACTAAGAATTCCATTTGCAAAAATATATTCAGTATACATATTAAATCTTTCTCCCTTATACACACACACACACACACACACACACACACACACACACACACACAGAGCCCCTACTTGTAAAATAGGCAACCTCAATGATCACATGACACAGTCTCACTGATTGAAATTGTCTGGAAGTCAAAATATCTGAAAAAAAAAATCATAATAGAGATGGATTCATCCATGCAATTTCCCACCACCAAAAGGACCATCAATAAATCAACAAACAACTGCTCAGCAAAAATTAAATCAATAAGAAATCTATAAACTCTCTAAGCTCATACTACATACTGGAGTAAACATATAACTCCCCTCCAATCTAAAGCCATTTGACATTCAGACATTTTAATTTGTGCAGAAGTTATTCACAGACTGACCGTTTACTAAGCTGTAATGCTGACCATCGCTTTTGAAAAAAAAAAAACAAATTCCCAGACTTTGTCAATAGCTCAAAGTGAAGAAAGGATTACTTTTTTATTTATGTATTTATTTAATTTTGGAAAACATCTTTAAAACTGTTAAATTGATCACACACCCAGAAATACAGAAAAGTTATTGTTATAAGTAAACCACAGACTGCTGCAAGAAATCAGTCACAGCACACTATGCTTACGTCCGAACCAATGAAGCATACCCGTCAATTCCAAAAGAATTAAAGTAGCTTAATAAGAAAGTTATTTGCAAGGTTACATGGCAGTTTATATTGGAAATAAGTGGAAATATTAAAAACGCTCTGTTTCTCATAATTATGCTGAAAAGTCTTCCAAGGTAAATACAACCTTCTGATTTAGCATGGAACCATACCTCTCAACCTTAGAGCAAGAATTCTGGACAAAGCGAAAAATAAAGTTGGGACACAGGCCCAAAAATAGTTATGCATCACAGGCACCATTGAAACAAGTGTAGCTGCAAACATTATACATCACGTATAATGTTTCTATCCCATTATTGTCAGTTAAGCTTTATATGGCTCATTCAATCCTGCCTTCTTTTGCAACAAAGAAAACCATACTTTGAAATGACAAATCCATTAAAAATAATAAAACACATTGGATCCACATCCTGCAACTTCCTACCTGCAAACAACCACAGAGCTTTCACTGAAGCTAGGGCTGCTTATTTCCACAGAATGACACCTCTCCCTAATTAAGTCTAATGGTATACAATCTACCAAGATATGGACTACCTGAAATAAATTAAATTATGGCCTGTAAATTGCAAGTGCACTTGTTTAATTAAACTACATTTCAAAGCCCACTTGCTGTATTTTTTCAGTAACATCCCAATATCCATTTCAGGTCACTTTACAAGACATTGGCAGTGGTAGACTTGGTATCCTCCAGATCTCTACAGGACCACACTCCTACTGCTAACATTGTCCATTAAATGTACATATCCATCCACTGTAAATGGCAAGAAGCTATGTCTTAAAAAATCTATTTTGGCATGCCTAGTACCCAAGTATCAGGTTTTGAAACAAAGAAACATATTCTCCACAGTTTGTAGGTCTCTGTCTTTAATAATCATCTACTGTTGCAGCACTCCCAACACAAACACACATACACATTAAAACCCCCAACATTTAAGAAATGACATTGTGCCCACCTGATTTGCCAGTATTGATGATCCATCAAAGATATGCTTACTGTTGTCCAATCTACCACTGCCTAGAACCCACCAATGACAAGACAGTACTGGATGACTTTTTGTTTGTCAAAAAAAATAATAAAACTTTATATGCTACAGTCCCACATTAGTCAATCCACTACTGACCCATTAACCCTAGGATGCTGTCTCATTCTTACTCCCTGGGACTGCATTACCTTGGATGACTACTTTTATTTCCTAAGCAAAAGATACAAATTGGAAGATGAGGCAAAAATCCAGACATTCTTCGAAAAGCCATACAGTTGAGAGGTATGATTTCATATTCAATACAACACTCTCCCTGTCAGGAAAGCTGCAATTTAATGAAAGTGTACTTTTAATGTAGGATGCATTTGTGAGCTAACTTGTTTGTACGTTAGCCTCTTTGTGCATGTGTCTCTCTCTGTCTCGCACACATAAACACACACAAACACACTTCTACTTTCACGCACACAAACATTCTGCTTTCATGCATGCACTCACTCACACCATACTTACTTATTAACACAGGTTAAGTGCTGTCTCTTTAAAAGGTAAAGGCGGCAAATCCATAGACGAGTCCCTCTTCAGCAAGAGCACACACATTGATTCTTTGGCACGAAATAATGGCGCGAAAACACAGACCCTTCTTTGGTGCAAAGAAATCAAAACTAGAAGGATGCTTTGGTGCATGCGCACACCGATGTTAGAGTTACAGGTCATGGGCACGAAAAACACAACAAAAAAGTGTTTTTTGGCATGCATCCATCGATGATGGAGTTAGAGGTAGAGGGCCGCATGGCAGAGCTCTGCGGGCCGCAGGTTGGACACATGTAGTTTAAGGTATCACACAGTGGAAATTTTAGCTTTGCTAGATTTTTCTTTTAGTGTTTTTAACCAAATGGTTTTCCTGTGTGACCTTTTTAAACATTGTTTTAGTTTGTTAGTTGGTATATTTTGTAGACACCCTTAGGTTTATGGATAGCAGTTGGGTATGACTACCCTGTGTTTCCAAAAGTCAAACATTCCTCTTATGCTGTGCTGCTGATGTCATAAGAAGGCAGAAACATGCATGTCCACACCTAGAGGGGTTTGGCTTTATTGGCCTGAAATTATACATATAAAGACTTAAAAGTAAAAGAAAAAAGTCATGGACATTCAGAATTGCCATTTAGCTGAAACACCTGATACCCTTAAAGGGTAATTAAAATAATACTTTACTGAACTCTAGTGTCAAATCCATATATAACACTAATCCATACTCCATAATATATTAAAACAAAGACATATATGTTAAAACATTTGCAAATATAAAAGATAAAAGAATGTAAAAATTTATAAAATATAAAACACTTGTATAGACAGGGAATTGTTTAAAACATCGCTATAATCAACACACAAACCTATTAAAATCACTGTAAAACCATTTCTATATAAAAGGAAATACAGCTCAGAGAATATTTCAAGGGAACAATAGAAAAAGGTAAAACTATAATTTGGCAGCTCTTAATTTCAGTACAGGTGCCAGAGAGACCATCTCATTTAGGCCCAGCCATTTATTTGCTTCAAGGACCAGTTGCCAATATACTTCCCTATATTCTATTTGGGTCTCCCATGGCCCCTCTCTGATATCCATTTGTACTTCCTCCAACACAAAAAAAAAATGTAAAAGATGCCTCCCCACACATTTGTGTATGTTTATATAATGCATTCCTATTATTGTCTTTCTTAATGTCGTAAATAAGCTCATACATTCTCCTTTTCAAACACCTTCCCGTTTTTCCTACATAAAATCCTTCACATTTACCACATATGGCAATATAAACTAACCCCTTTGAGTCACAGTTGGAGTACACTTTCGCTGTAATATACTTCTTCCTACTAGGGACATATATTTCTGATTTATTAGATATATATGAACATTGTGGACAAGCCCCACATTTGTATGTCCCCACTTTCTTATCCCCTTTACTAAAACTCTTCTTTTCTAACATTTACCTTTTCTAATGACAAATTTCAAGGTAATTCCGACAGTTTACCAAATCTACTCAATTCTTCTTTAAGGATGTCTGTAATGATGTCAGTATCCCCACTATAATCTACCACAAAAATGTTTTCAAACCTATTCTAAATAACATTTTCAAGTGTGTTTTCATACTTCTTTTCTGTTTTCCTTCCCTAAAATATGGGCAAACTTATTATGTCTATTTCCAAGGACCTCCTTAAAGGTTTTGTTAATTAATCTTTTGGGGTAGCCCCTTTCTAAAAATATAGATTTTAATAATTCACCTTCCTCCATGAAGCCCTTGTCTTCTGACGTCATTCTACTGCCCCTGACGTATTGCCCTTTCTCAATACTCTTTTTCTGTACATGTGCGCACTCTGAAAATGTAAAAAGGAATTACAATAGGTATCCTTCCTGTGGACCTTTGATATAAATTTATTACTACTGTAATGAATCCTAATGTCACATCTAAGTAATCTATAGACCCATGTCCCATTTTGTAAGTGAATCTTAAAATTCTGTACTCCTTGTGATGTAATCCAAACAATTCACTAAACATATCCTCACTCTCTATCCAAAACAGACATATATCATCTAAAAAATGTTGGTAAAGAACCCAACAATCTTTATTTATAGAATTAAAAACAAACTTCTTATCCCACCAGGCTAACACCAAATTTGTATATGTTGGGGCACACGTGGCCCCCATTGCTACGCCCATCAATTGTCGAAAGAATTCTCCCTCAAAATAGATGAAATTATGCTTGAGAACTATTTCCATCAATACTAGAATCACGTATATATCCTTATCACTAAAATCCTTATTGTCCCTTAGAATTTCTTCTAGAAATTCCAAACCTTCTTTATGAGGGATAGAAGTAAAGAGGTCAATAACCTCTATTGTGATGAAAATAGTCTCGTTAAATAAATCACTTCTTACATTTCTAAGAAAGTCCCAAGAGTCCTTAATTACATTAGGTACATTTAAAGAAATATTTTTTAGTCTAAAATCAAGATATTTCATAATAGGGGCTGTAATAGATTGACTAGTCGCTACCACCGGCCTCATGGGTGAGTCAATTAAATCCTTATGTACCTTTGGAATTCCAAATATAGTAGGTACTCTTGGTTCTTTATTATACAGAAACCTAAATGTATCTGTGTCCATAACATCTTCCAGTACCAAATCATTTAAAGCTGCATAAATTTTTTTTATATGCAGTGTTGATTTAATTCACAGAGACCTTGGAATACTTAATTTCATTGTTTAAGAGAGCCATCATCTTACTGTCATAAATGATGGAATCCATCAGAACCATTCCCCCACCCTTATCCGGTTTCATTACCCTGACGTATTTGTTATCCCAAAGTGTACATAAAATTGACCTTTCTTCCTTAGTTAGGTTTGACCAAATTCTGTTTTTCATAACTTTTTCTCTTAGACTACTCTCCACCATATTCTCGAAATTCTTTAGTTGCGGATGCAACGGTGGATTCCAAACACTCTTTTTCTTTAAATTTACTACCTTCTCCCCTGGTTCCCCTAACAACAATTCCAAGTTTTTCTTTCTGACAAACATTTTTAAGTCGATACATAAATTACTTATCTCAGTTTTTCTCTTTGGGACAAACTTAAAACCCTTTGCAAATTAAAATATCTTTCATTTACTTCTATACTACTATAATTAAAAATTGTACATCCATTAAATATTAATGTATTCCCTCTACTTTCTATTTGGTTTGTTATTTGGCAAGGCCTATCACTTTCTATAGATACAATATGCCCTCCTATTGACTCATTTAGTATTCCTGGTTCATCCCTTTGTTGTTCCACCCCCTCCAGGTTCCCCTGGTAATAATCCACATTCTCTTTGTTTTTTAATCTTTCGGACCTTTGGAGGGGGGATATGCTAAAGGGTCATTGATGTCCCCTGGTCCTTCCACACTTTCATTAAACACCTCATTATTAATATTATGTCTGTCATCCACTCTCTCACTTATTGGTTCACCCCCTTCCTGTTTTATAAAAAAAAACCCTATTTACCCTAGGTAGGTTAGTAAAACTTCTTGGTTTAGGGTAATGTATTTTCTGTGTATACTCAGTCAGGTCTCTATCCATTTTTCTTTTTTTCTGTAAACAATATTTTTTTATCTTCTCATCATGTTTCCTCAAATCAAAATATTTCCTTTTTTTTCCTTCCACAGTGAATAAGTCATTAATCAAACAACTGTTGACCTTATTGATTCTATCATGTAAAACATCCATAACTCTTTCATTTTGTTTTATAATGGCTTTTAAAATCTCAAAGCCACAGTTGTCAAAAATGTTTAACAATTCCATATAAAAATCCAAACCCTCCTCAACATTGTTCGGAAATCTGTACACTCTTAAGCCTTGCCTTTTGACACTATTTTTAGCTTAATACATTCTTTTAAATACAAATTATCCACATGTAATGTTTTGAATTTAAATAATACATTTTTCAGTTTATTGAGATTGTTAGTGTATGTATGTGAATCATTAATTATTGCCATTTGTGTGGATTTATCGAACATAACATTTTGGTTCAGCCAAGTCTCTAGATTCATGTCATGTTGTTCTACATTTGTACTGCTGGAATTAATCAGATTACAGTCACCTCATGTCCTCATATTGTTCCCATGGTCCCTGCCATTGAGAACATCTATGTTAGAAGCCATTCCATTTAGTTTAAGTAGTTCTGGAGTCCTCCTCTCATCAGAACTGTTGCAGTTAACATCACCAATCTCTCCATTCGAACGCCGATGGGTATCACCTTCATTGCTCACTTCCTTAGCTGCGCACGCCTCCGGATGACCCGGTAATGTAGAATTAGAGGCTGGTCTTACCAATGGGTGGCAAATTGGTTCCAAAAGTTCTACCTGCTGTGCTACATGTCCAATCAGAGCCTCCATTGCTCTGTCTTTGCTATTTCCGATTGAAATAGCCTCGGGCGGAACCATAAGCTTGTCCATACTCCAAAATAACTGCAAAACCACTTCAAACGGATAGAGTACTAAAGACAGTCCCTGATAAACCTAGAAAAAGCACTCTGACAGCCGTTTATGCCCTAGGACCTTTATTAACACAGCACAGCAACCAGTAAAGAGCCACACTATCACTGATGACGAACAGTACGTTTTCGTCCAAGACTTCCTCAGAATAGCCAACAAATCCACCTTTCCATCATTTATAGCCTAGCCAATTAACTTAAGTCAGTCATTAATTGACAAACGTTCATAGGTTCATAGGTTGGTACTAGGCTATCAGCCCTAGGGCCTATACAAGCCTAGCCATAACAATTCCCTGGCTATTTCTTCCCACATTATTTACTTTCCTGTTAACAAAAACTGATTAACAAAAGTTAGGACCAACTCGTATATTCAATAGATAAGATATTTAAAATGCATCTTATTCTTTCAAAACTTCCTTCATTACATTTTCCAAGGATCCATATACATTAAAAACCCTTTTAATAAAATATAATACGGGTTAAAAATATAATCTATATTAGAAATGCCTGCAATATTCCATTTCTTACCAACATATAAAAACATACCAAAATAATACTTTACTGACCTCTAGTGTCAAATCCATATATAACATTAAATCATACTCCATAATATATTAAAACAGACATATATGTTAAAACATTTGCAAATATAAAAGATAAAAGAATGTAAACATTTATAAAATATAAAACACTTGTATATACATTGAATTGTTTAAAACATCACTATAATCAACACGCAAACCTATTAAAACTGTAATTTGGCAGCTCTTCTCATTTAGGCCTGGCCATTTATTTGCTTCAAGGACCAGTTGCCAATATACTTCCCTATATTCTGAGTTTCCCATGGCCCCCCTCTGATATACATTTGTACTTCCTCCAACACACAAAAAAAAAAAATGTAAAAGATGCCTCCCCATACATTTGTGTATGTTTATATAATGCATTCCTGTTATTGCCTTTCTTAATGTCGTAAATATGCTCATAAGTTCTCATTTTCAAACACCTTTCTGTTTTTCCTACATAAAATCCTTCACATTTGCCACATAAGGCAGTATAAACTAACCCTTTTGAGTCACAGTTGGAGTACACTTTTGCTGTGATATACTTCTTCCTACTAGGGATATATATTTCTGATTTATTAGATGTATATGAACATTGTGGACAAGCCCCAGATTTGTATGTCCCCACTTTCTTATTCCCTTTACTAAAACTCTTCTTTTCTAAAATGTTCTTAATACATTTACCTTTTCTAAAAACAAATTTCAAGGGGTGATCAAACTTTATATTCAAATCTGACAGTTTACCATATCTACTCCATTCTTCTTTAAGGGTTTATGTAATGATGTCAGCATCCCCACTGTAATCTACCACAAAAATGTTTTCAAACCTATTCTCCATACCATTTTCAAGCGTGTTTCCCCCTTCAATTTGTGTTTTCCTTCCTTAAAATGGGGGCAAACTTATTATGTCTATTTCCAAGGACCTCCATAAAAGTTTTGTTAATTAATATTTCGGGGTAATCTCTTTCGAAAAACAGATTTTAATAATTCACCTTCCTCCGTGAAGTCCTTGTCCTCTGATGTCATTCTACTGCCCCTGACTATTGCCCTTTTACAATACTTTTTCTGTACATAGGAGTGCGCACTCTGAAAATGTAAAAAAGGAATTACAATAGGTGTCCTTCCTGTGGACCTTTGATATAAATTTATTATCACTGCAATGAATCCTAATGTTCACATCTAAATAGTCTATAGACCCATGGCCCATTTTGTAAGTGAATCTTAAAAATTCTGTACTCCTTGTGATGTAATCCAAAAATTCACTAAACTTATCCTCACTCTCTATCCAAAACAGACATATATCATCTAAAAAACATTGGTAAAGAACCCAACAATCTTTATATATAGAATTAAAAACAAACTTCTTCTCCCACCTGGCTAACACCAAATTGGTGTGTATTGGGGCGCACATGGCCCCCATTGCTATGCCCATCAATTGTCAAAAGAATTCTCCCTCAAAATAGATGGTTATGCTTGAGAACTATTTCCATCAATACTAGAATCCCATATATATCCTTATCAATAAAATCCTTATTGTCCCTTAGAAGTTCTTCTAGAAATTCCAAACCTTCTTTATGAGGGATAGAAGTAAAGAGGTCAATAACATCTATTGTGATGAAAATAATATTCTCCTTAAATAAAGCACTTCTTACCTTTCTAAGAAAGTCCCAAGAGTTACATTTAAAGAAATATTTTTTAGTCTTTAATCAAGATATTTCACAATAAGGACTGTAATAGATTGACTAGCCACTACCACAGGTCTCATGGGTGGGTCACTTAAATCCTTATGTACCTTTGGAATTCCGAATATAGTAGGTACTCTTGGTTCTTTATTATACAGAAACCTAAACGTATCTCTGTCCAGTTAGTTTTAACTTGTATACTTTGGATTTATTCTGGTGGCTAAGGTTTCATAGCTGTTGGACACATGAGTGTAAGAAGATGGATCTATTGTGTGTCTCATTTATTCCTAGCAGGGAGATGTTGGTAGTTGCCAGATGGACTGTCCTCAAGTCTGCTGTCAGTTGCATTGTCTTGTGATATTGCGTCCATCTGGTCTTTGGCCAGCACCAACATGCTCAAGAGTCAGTCTGCTAGGGAGCTTTACTGTTTCTATTGTTTGCTTCAAGACTGTTTCCATTGCAGGCATTTTTACTATAGCCACATGGCTCTTGTGGCATGCATTTATGAAATATTGTGGTCTGATTTTTCACAAATAGAACTTTTTTAGCATCTTTGTGCTTAAGGTTTGCCTTTTATATGATCTTTCTGACTCAGACTTGTTTATACTATTTGGGATATTCCCAGATGTATCTTCACTGCAAAACACCCCAGTATGCAAGATCTTACAGATATGTGAGAACTTGTTTTATCACAATAGTTCTCTGCAATATGTACTTTTATATTCTACCCCTGCACCTCATGTTGTATGGTCTTCCAACTTGTTTATTTGGAATGTCCTCTGAGTACCTGTTTTTCTTGTGTATGGCAGCTTACTTATGTTCCATGAAGATCAGAACTAGGGAATATGAGTATGGGTGCCCTTACATTTTGGCCCAAGATGGCACATTATCTCCAAAGATGGCACATTTGAGCTCAAGATCATAGAAGAATTACTATGAGAGAATAATTAGGAAGAAGATCCCACTGTATAGCCACCATAGGGCGTTCCTGAAAATTAGCTTATATGGTGAATATTTGCATATCTTCATTTTCATCTTTATTCCTCAGCCTCTCTTTGCCTACTAGGAGACTGTGCAAGTCCCTTAATTGGACAGTAGTCCTGAGTCACCCTTGAAAAGAGTCTTTTGCCTAGTTGGTTTACCTGCTTAACAAATGAATAAAAAAATACAAAGCATAGCATCACTAATGGTAGGACTTAACACCAGGCATCTGAGTAGCCTACAGTATTATGGTAGGTTGGAAGTTTGCAAAGGCAGAACTAAACACCAGAGAAAATCTGTCTACTTGTAATCTGTTATCAGAGAGGTTAGTATTGCAAACCAAATAAAAGCCTTACTGTATTTGGGGCATAACTGAGGTTTCTTCTGTACCCTGAATTGGTGCGATTGATGGACATAAATTAGTGGACTGAGTGGTCCATCGGAGATGCTGTTACATAGTAGGTAAGAGGCTGAATCAGTGGTATGTGCATCATGTGGATGTAGTGTAAGAGAGGCCTTGTCTCATGCATGTATGCTTAGTATTGGACTGTATTTGTATTCATATCTCACTTCATTTTCATTGGGTCTGTTTGTTTCCATATTGCAGTTATAACCAAACTTTCATTGATGCCCAATTGCTTAGCTCAAACGCAATCCTTTGGTCATGCACAATTTTAAATAATGGTTGTATTAAGTAATAGTGTAGTTTCAGATGCCTGCATTAACTCCATGTGTCAATCAAGAGCTAGACATGGCATATGATCTTGGGCACATGATGCTTGTCTTCTTGTAAGTAGACATATTCCATAAGATCATTCCTTTCTGCATCACTAGACTACCATTCAGGGAAACAGCAGGTTGAAAATATTATTTGTAAATGTGTACTTTAATGCAAAGTAAACATAGGATCCTTTGTACTTTAAATTAGGACAGGTGGCATTATTCCTCCAGTGGCACAGAAGCTGCACAGGGAGAACATCGAAGAAGTGATAACTCAAGCCATAGAGAGAAGTAAAGTCTCATCAAGTGAACTGACTGCTATTGCAACGACTGTGAAACCAGGACTGGCTTTGAGCCTTGGAGTTGGTCTGGAGTATAGTTTAAAGCTAGTCGCACAGTTTAAGAAGCCTTTTATTCCAATTCATCATATGGAAGCTCACGCATTAATGATTAGAATGATCAACCCTGTTACTTTTCCATTCTTGGTCCTTTTGGTATCTGGTGGCCACTCTATCCTAGCAATTGCACGTGGAGTTACTGATTTTCAGCTGCTTGGACAGTCATTGGATGAAGCACCTGGTGACACTTTGGACAAGGTGCGTGTCATAACATTTTGGATTTTCATTTCTTATCTGCTCTGTAATGTGCATACATTTTCAGTAAATGGGCACACTTAAGAAAATGTTGTAGTCTTGCATACATTTTTGTGAATATTTTGAACTTTAACAGTAGAAAATATTGCTTACTGAGAATTATAAAGTCAAATTCTAGCTAGTATGAAAATCCACAATATTGTTAAAAATGTTTTTGCCATTTTATTGATATAGTTTTGATTATAATGTATACAGGATGTATGCCAGATGTTCAAAACTACTCAACTTGATACACAATTGCTTGGTAAATACAGCTCACATCTGAAAGTTTACAAGCAAATATACCAGAAAGGGAAAACAAAAAAATATATATTTATAGATTTTTTCAGGGGCTCAACCTCCTTTTACCCCTCTTTGTGGGTGCCCTCACTTCTTATATGCTCCTTGCTTTATTATTCTCAGTCTGTCACTGCATCTTTGAGAAACAGCAGTTGGCAGCACTTGGTGAAAAAATTCTCACATTTTCTCAGGGAGTCTATGATCTCCGAGTACATAAAGCAATATCATTCAAACATCATTAAATTGGATGTTACTTGGAGTGATCAGGTGCTCCCTTAAGATTAAAGCTCATGCAGCTAATGTGTGTGTACTCTTATAATGTGTTGTAGCATCATGCTGCAGTTTGCATATTTTATGAGGTCCACCTTCAGTAACATCAAGACTTGTACTTGATTATGGACCAGTTGGCAGATAAAACTTTCCCAGATTGCCTTCCCATCATGTACCATGGCACCACTTCCCTCTGTTTCTTTTCTACTGTGATAAACTTCATCTGAAAATGAAATAGACCTAGGCTGCTTTTTGACATTTTCAGTTTTGTATATATTTTTTGCTTGTTAAGTAGCCTTTTAACTTTCGTGTATTTCTTTGTGTTACTCCCTCTGTCATCTTGAGTATATTTCTCTGCCCTTTCCCATTATAAAATACTTTATTCTCCTTTATGCTGCTGTGCTGACACTAGCTATTTATCTCTGTCTTGCTATGTCTTTTCTGTTTTCTAAGTGCTGTGGCAGAAAGTTCCACCTTCTGACGTACAATAACTGACTCTTTTGATTGAGGTTACAGAGAAAATACCCTAAATTGCTTGGTGTGGTTTGGCTTATGAGTAAGCATGACACATACAGTGTGTGTGTGTGTGTGTGTGTGTGTGTGTGTGTGTGTGTGTGTGTTTTAACCTCTTTGAAGTACATATTTAAATTGCTCTGAGTTGCAAACTGAGAAATATATCACATGGCATGCTGCTTCTAGTGGGTAGTCCCTAAGCATGTATAAATAGATAGGTAGTTACACAGATGTCAGATAGATGGGCAGATGATACAAAATAGTTAAAAGGCAACGTGCATTATTTTATGTTAAATTAAAGTTCACCGTAAATATTCACTGTACATGTCATGGACTATTTCAAATAAACTTTGTACATACTCATGAGATGTTTTCAGTAATGACATTTTTAGTCCTTTGAATAATTTTAAACTCTGGATCTTGGGTATTGATTGCCATCCCCCAGGAAATTGTTATTCTGGGTGATCTAAATCTTGATTGGCAACCTTTCCTATTGACTTCCCAAAAAAAAAAAACACTATAAACTTCTGTGGCTTTACTCAACTCATTAACACTCTGAAAATATTTTACTAACAATAAAGCTACTTTGTTAGACTGGACACGTACTTCCATACATTCCACTGAGTCATCCTCAGGGACCCTTCCAGTTAACATCAGTGATCATTGTCCAAAATTTGTGAATAGAGTAAATATCCATATGCCCAACCTTCAGAACTACAACATGGTATGCATTAATCCAGAAACGTCTGCATCTACATTGTAAAGTCAGTAACTGATCCATTCTGAAAACACTTTCAGATGATAAAGCCATTGAAAATTTCAATACTATGCTTCTCAGCATACTTAATGATCAGGCCCCTGTTAGAAGAAAGAGAATCAAAGCCAACCGTGCCCCATGGCTAAACAAATCAGCCAAAGACGTCATGCACACTAGGGACAAGGCTTGGAAAATGTGGTATCCGTATTAAACACAGATAAACCTCCAAGCCTACTAATACCTCCATAACCTTACCAAAACCAGAATTGGAGACTAAAATAATACTTTACCACATTCCAGGACACCTATCAAAACAGTTGAAAGCTTTTCTGATTATCCATTAAGTATTTGCTATACCCTGAGAAGAAAGACCAGCCCAATTCATCACCTAATAGCACCCCATTA
Source organism: Protopterus annectens (assembly GCF_019279795.1). Classification (NCBI taxonomy): domain Eukaryota; kingdom Metazoa; phylum Chordata; order Ceratodontiformes; family Protopteridae; genus Protopterus; species Protopterus annectens. The sequence goes on from NC_056737.1 coordinate 1,832,475,532, forward strand.
GAGACTGCATCTATTTTTTCATACTTAATTGATACTATAACCAGTCTAATAAAAATAATTTATCCACTAACTCAAATACCTGTCAATAAACAAACTACCTGTCTGCCATACTCACACTAGAAGCCATATCAACTTACTATATATATATATATATATATATATATATATATATATATATATATATATATATATAAAAACTATAAACACTAAAACCCACTACTCTTTCTGCAGACAACCTTCCTATCTTGTATCCATATTAAAAAAATAGATCCATCATTGAATCCTATGCTCTGTCCCTTTCTGGAGGAAAAGTCATATGTTCTTCCACAATATAATGGTGGAAACGCCACATATTTCTCATTCGAGTTCCATATTTTAGTGATATAACTTGACTATAAGACATCTCTTGGTGAGTTATTGGATTTGTAAACTTCAAGAATTTGTCTTCTGAACATTATTGTCTTGATTGAGCTAACGCTGAATGATTCTGCCAATCACTGTTACTTTTTCTTTTGTTCGAAATCGTAGAAAAATGCACCCGCAGACAACTTCTCCAGCACCTGCTTGATCATCAGCTTCTCATCACTAGTCAGTATGGCTTTCTGCTAAGACTCAGTACTATCACTGCTCTTCTCAACTTTGTCAATGTCCTTAACCAGGAAAGAAACAATGGTAGCCAGGTGTTTGCCTTAGTTCTTGACTTATCAAAAGTCTTTGTTGTTGTCTGTCATCCCAAAATATTTAAACAGCTGTCTTCTCTCGGTCTCTTATCCCTATTCCTACAGTGGTTTAACAGCTACCTATTGAACCGACATCAGTCTGTCAAATGGCAAAATGCCCATTAATCCTTTCTACTAGGGATCTGTTCTAGTTCCTTTGCTTTTTAATATTTCATTAACAACATCCATACTCCAATATGATGACAATTCAACCCTCATATGTTTGCCAAAACTCTGTCCCACCTTCATGATATAACCCATTAGTCATTTGCCTCCATTGAATCCTGGCTTAATAACTCAAAGCTCCTACTGAATCCAAAGAAAACAAAACTACTTCTGTTTATTCCCAAAAGACACAACCTGAACAGGGCTACTTCCCCAAGTAACAGAAAAATAGAAATTGTTTTGCACTCAAAACTGTTAAGGGGTCATTAAAGATGACCACATGAAATTCAACTTGCATGTACATCAGACCTTCAAAAAGAGACACCAGAAATTTCAGACACTTTGTAGAATCAAACACCCCTTCCCAGGCAACTAAAAAAGGCATTTACCTTCCTCTTACCATCCACATTTTATGGCTGTCTGATCTTGACATATCTGCAGACCACACTTCTCTAAACTGGAACAATGCTACAATAAAGTGGCCCATTCAGAAATGCTCTCTGACTCTCCCCAATAATGGAAATGAGATTTTCCCTGGAGCTGACAATTCATAGGCTCCAGTTCTCCAGTCAGAAATATCCTTTCATAAGTCCTCTAGGCCACATTCAACATCCTGTTCATTTTAGGTCAGTACAGTCATTGAGGAGTAAGCTGCGGTGGTACAGCGGTAGCGTTGTTGCCTCACAGCAAGAGGTTCTTCTGTTCGATTCTCGACTGGAGTGCCTTCTGTGTGGAGTCTGCATATCCCCCCTCCCGCGGTCGAGTGGCCTCCGAAAGACATGCGTGAATGGGCGTGCCTTCGCTGAAGGTTGGGCGTCAGGCTGACAACTCGGCACCATAAAAATTTACTGCCAATCATTAGCGGACCGGAGTTCCGCTGTGGCGACCCCTAACCGGGAAAAGCCAAAAAGACAAACAACAACAGTCATTGAGGAGTTTATCCTAGGTAGATGTGGACAGGATGATGCAAATATTCCTGAGAACTAAAGATACAGTTGGGGTCTTTCCTGATTCCCCCAGATCTGAGATGCCAAAACTAGGCCCTTCCACCCCTCACTTGGTTTCTCCTTCCTCGAACTGACCTTTGGGCCTGGTGGTTTTGGACCAAAGTGTTGTGGGATTCGTTTGTTGGATCTGATAGACTGGTCATCCTTGACTCCAGCAGTATCTTTAACCCCTAACTAGGTCTGTGGATACCCTGGTAGTCTGAACAACTCATTTTCGCAAGAACAGTTTTGAGTTCAATAATCCACAAGTACTGTATAAAATATACGTATAGTACAAATCAATGACAGTCCAGTTCCTCTGAGGAAGTCCCTTTATGTTACGGGATGAAAGCGTTAAGTGTTGAATTATAAATGGATTGATTTATTAAAGTCGTTATTTTCACTGGACTGTCATTGATTTGTACTATGCATATATTTTATACAGTACTTGTGGATTATTGAATTCAAAATTGTTCTTGGGACAACGGATTGTTCAGACTACCAGGGTATCCACGGACCTGGTTATAAGTTTGTTGGTGCTTTTGGACTAGTATCTTTAACCCTCTTGAGTTCGACAGTGTAGATATCGGGGGGGGGTCCCAGAGCTGAGATATCAGTGTCGGTGCATGGGGTTAAGGCAGATTTTGGAACTCAGATCCATGCCTTCCCGCCACTGTGTTGGTGCTAGATAACTCAATCCTTGTCCCTACTTCTGAGCTGAGCCAGACCATGTTTTGAAAAGGTCTCTTATTTGGATCATTGGATACTAAGAGAAATCCTTTGGGACTGCCCATGACCTTAGCCTTTGAGGCATTTGAGAGGGCTCTCTCATTATCTAAAGAAGATATATCCCACCCTCACTCAGCGCCATCCCATTTCCTTCTAGAATCAGTGGTACTTCCTCCACTTCATCCTATTCCTTTGGAACAGCCAGCTACAACAGGCCTCAACAGAGCTTGTGAGACGAGTTGTCTTTCAGCTTCTGATTGTTTCATGGATCCCTGGATCCTTCCATTGTGTAAAAGCACTGAAGGCACTCATGCAAAATGAGGCATTTAGACTCCCCACAGGATTCTCTTACTGATGATATTGTTTATTGAACAGGAAGTATCCCCAGGATGCCCCCTGGAAGACAAGGGGTGGGGGGTTGGTCCATTTGAGTCCCTTCTGAAGAGGAATCTGTATTTCTCAAGGACTTTGGAGCTGGCCCATGTACTTACTAAGTTGTTCCTCCAGTGGATGAGGTGACTGACCTGGTGTAGCAATAGGCACAGGAGGAGCCAAAGGGGTTGTTGTCTATATCCACCAAGCTTCACAAAAGTTTAGCTTTGCCACAGGACAGACCTCACTGGAGCAAGGGGAAAGAAAAGCAGTAGATGCCATCATGGTGGCAATGACCGTGGAGAAAGAGATCTCTGAGAAGAACTCCACTGTCCACCCTCCTGAACAGGGCGTCTCAAGCTTTGGATATATTTGAAAAGTGAACTTACGTTTCAGCAACATTGGACTTACATGTGCTGAATTATCTAATTATCTTGCACGTCTAATAAGATTTCAGAGGGACTTAACCAAAGAGATCTCCAGGTCTGTCTTGGGTACCATGACAGCAGAGTTCCACAAAATGGAGAATTTACAGTTGGCAACCTTACAAGTCATTTCAAATTTGTCTATGTGCCTTTTATCCAACACAGCGAATGGCATATCTACAATAGAAGCCACCAGTATTGCCATACACTAACATGCCTGGGTGTATCTTTGGAATTTTGAGGAAAACTTCAAAACACCCTTTTTCAGTTCCCCTTTTGATGGGTCCACTCTCATCAGGGCCAAGGTTACAGATATGGTCACTAGGAGTGAACAGTATGGCAAAACCCTGTCTGCCATTGGCATACACTTCCCCACTTCTAAAAGAATCTTTTCCAAGAACCAAAAGGGTGGAAAGAGGCTATGGTTCAGTATGTGTCAGGGTTTTGCACATGATACTCTTGGACACAGAAGCCCTAGAGGCAGGGGGATGAATAACCATAGACTTTACCCTAGAGGCAGAATTGGTCTGCAGAACCAGGGATTTTGAGGCCGGTTTTCCAACAAACCCTTTCAGTGCTCTTGAAATGTTGTAAGACTGCCACACTGTGGAAGCCTATCTGTGCACCCTCATGTCTGGTCAGCCATCACTCCTCATTTGTAGATGTGGAGGATAGTAACCAGAGGCTGTGTCATTCCCTTTATTTGCCCACCTAAAATGTCGCAAAGAAAGCTTCCTAATGTTCCACCCCTCACAGAGAAAGGCAGCAGCCCAAGAAATAACAAAGCTGCTAGACAAGTAAATTATCCAGGAGATCCCACCAGACCATTGAGGGTTCAGAATCTTTTTGGTTTTGAAAAAAATGAGAACCTCAAGCCCATTTTGAACCTCAGCCACCTAAACCAATTTGTGAAACAGACAACTTTCTGAATGGTCACAGTTAAGTCCATTTTATCTCTTCTGAGGAAGAATGAATGGATGTACTCGATGGACCTGCATGACGTCAGCTACCACATAAAAATAGCCAGATGGTCCAGCAGGTTCCTTCCCTTTCAGTTGGGAGTCAGACACATTCAATTCAGACCACTGCCCTTTGGTCTCACCTCAGGTCCCTGGGTGTTCACCAAATGCATGGCAGATGTTGCAGTACATCTCAGGCTGCAGGAATTCTGGATGTTCCCATAACTAGATGATTGGCTCATAACTGCCGCCATGAGGGATCTGCTAAATCAAACCACAGACTCCTTGATGCAGTTGTTCTGTCACCTAGGGTTCACGCTCAGCCTGTAAAAATCCAAATGAACGCCAGTCTAGATTACAGAATTCTTAGGATCCCACCTGGACACCACTTGCAGATAGCCAAACTTCCAGAATTGAGATAAGCCACTTTGTGTCAGCAAACATCCCTGGTTCTCTCTCACCAAAATCCCGCAGTGAGATCCATTCTATAGCTTTTGGATTCTATAGAAGCATCCATCACCCTTGTTCCTAATGCCACATTCCACATGAGGGTGTTACAATGGACTTTGCCAGTACAGTGGTCTTTTCTTCACCATCCCATGCATTTTCTGGTCAGTCTTGCAGGGATCTGCAGGCAGCATATTTAAGGGTGGCTAAGTTCAGCTCAGGAGCCACAATGACCACAGACACTTCCCTTCTGAGGTGGGGGAGGTAGATTTTGAGGAAAAGGCAATAAAAAAATGTGATTTTTGACAGAGGCCGGTCCTTACAACAGTGTTCTGGAGAAGAGAATGGTTCATCTAGCATTGCAGGCCTTCCAAGACTCCCCTGCTCATGGGTATGATTATTCTTCAGACTATATGTTAGTGATCTGACACATCAGTAGACAAGAAAGAACTGGTTCATATCCTTTGTGTCAGGAGGCCATGAGGCTTTGGCATTGAGCGATGTCTTCCTATTGCTTTCTGACTGCAGTGTATATTCCAGGGAAGTCTATTGTATTAGTGGACAAGTTGAGCAGTTCCATTCTACCACTAGTAGCATCTCAGTCAAATAGTGGCTTCCATGATTTTTAGTCACTGGGACCAGCTTTGCTGTGATCTATTTGCAGCCCTGGTCAACTTGAAATGCAGCAACTGCTTTGCTGTGATTCCCCAGGAAGAGAGAGTTCCTGGGGGATGTTCTAGTTCACACATAGCCCCCTGGATCTCCTTTATTGTTGTCCTCCAACTCTCTTCATGACCAAGTTCTGCATAAAGCAGCCTGGCTACTTCCTTTTAGCCTCAACAGAAATTATTTATTTTCCTTGACCTCATCTGGTGTACTCTTCCTGGACGCTGGACCTCCTTCTTGATTTGATCTCTTACCCATCTGGCAAGCCTCACCCAGGCATTAAATCCCTTAGGTTAACCTCTTGTTTCTCTACTTCCAATGATGTCTAGAAATCTCAAGCTTTCATCCACTGTGATTCACATCTTGTCATCAAGTCAGAAACCTGCCACCAGGAAAGTTTACAGAAGCAAGTGGACGAGATTTTCTATATGGGTATCTACCAAGGGTCTGGATTCTTTTTTGCTCTTTTAGCATTGATTCAAGATTTTCCAGTAGATCTTTATCTTACAGGAGTTAGCTACTCTGCCATCAAAGCTCAACTGGCAGTTATTTTGAATTTTCATATTGGTGAAAACCACGCTGTTACTTCTTCACTGAAACTGTCTAAGTCTTTTTTTTGTGCTTTTCTCCTACAGCCTCCTCTAAAGATCTTATTTCATCTTGGAATATTATTGCTTTACTCGTGGCCTTGGCAAAACCCTGCTTTGAACCTGCTGCTACTGCTGATCTGAAATTCCTTTCATGGAAAATTATTTTCCTGGTGGTGGTTAACTTAGCAAGGGGGATTTTGGAACTCCAGGCTTTGTTGTGCAAACCACCATATTTGGTCTTTCACAAAAATGGATTTTATATTCAGCTAAATCCTAATTTCCTTCCCAAAGTTGCTTCTCACTGTGCCTTTAGTCAGGCAATTAATCTACTAGTTTTCCTCTGCAGTTTCTCAAACAAGGGTAAATATCCTTACATTTATTGGATATTCATCATCAATTATGCTTCTATTCACATCATACAAAGGACTTTAGAAAATCTGACCAGCTTTTAATTTCCTTTTTTAAGGCTAAATTGGGATCTGGTGTCTCCGAGATTGTACTGTCCAGGTGGCTGTTCAATTGTGTTGTTTGTCTATACAGCCAAAGGACTGTCTTTTCCTCACAAACCTAAAGCTTGTTTTACTAGGGCTGTTGCAGCTTTCTTCTGTAGAGTCCATATTGATGATATATGTGCTGTGTCTACTTGGTCTACAGTATTGCACATTTATCTCATTACAAGCTGGATCTGTAGTCTCAGTTTTGGGCTTTGTTTAGCTCCACCATCCTTCAGAACATCCTTTCATGAGTCCTTCCATGATTTATAGTAGCTGGGGACTCTGCCCCA